>NW_023646984.1:0-10000 GCF_015228065.2 Penaeus monodon
CTTTCGCCTCACATCATACAATAGGCAGACTCATACACCTCGGTCCACACACAGCCAACATACATACATAAACACAGCAACAACACCTACATAGTCTTAGCGAACCACAGAGCACAACTACACGACATCACAACAGACGAAATCACATCCAGTGATACCTCCCGGTCATCCTAACACTGTCGAAAAACCCAATCATGATCCCAACACAACCCCGAAATCTTCAAACATGCAAACTGGGAGGGCTTCAAATAAGCACTTGAAGACACAAAGTAACTGATCTCGAGGGGACCCACACACACAATAAATACCCACCTTCAACAGTGGTACACAGACATACAGACGGCCGGCAGGCCCAAATCCCCAAAACACATACAAGACTATCCCTCACTACAGAGAAGCACATCGTCTGAAATTGCTTAAAATACAATATAGCACTTACATGAAGTTGCACTAACACGGGGCTGGGACACAACTAACCCATGATACAGAGAAATTCAAACACAAAATTACACACGAAATTAAAGTAATGAACAAACAACACTGGAAACACTCACGCAAAGACTATGTCAAAACAATAGATCTCAAGAAATTCTGGAGTTCCTTCAAAAACCTCATGGGGCGAACAAGCAGATAATCACATACATATACAACGCACATAAACAGAAGGTTGACTCGTGGAGGAGACGGAACCTCTCCACAGGGAATTCTGGCAATAGAATTTCCAAATCTCCCCCACCGAGAATGCCCAAAGGGGGTTACATACTACATACAACAATATAGGAACATAACTCTCCCCTAGAACACATCAGACTAAACATTTCACAGAGGACATCCCCTGTCCACTCCAACCACTCCAGAGGAAATAACAAACACAATCAAACGCACCAAAACACAATACCAGGAGCAGGCAACATAAACAAAACAATCACTGAACACCTTCCACCCAGAATGTCAGCAGACTACGCCATATCTTCAATGCAGTACTGGCTACAGGATATTTCCCTGATAATTAAACACGCCACCCTCACCTCAATACACAAAACCAGGAAAATCCGCACATGAGGTGGGGAATTACTGCCCCATCTCACGAAGTCCCAGGCAAACTGCTAGAAGGGTAATAACACAAGACTCATCCCACACTTGAAAACAACAAACACACAACATAGGAAATACGGCTTTCGCCCACACAGGGGGACCGAGAGCGTCATCGCCCTCGCTTTACTACGAGAAGATTTCGCACGCCTTCTCGGTAGCTTTATCTGGATACGACAAGACTTGCTACAATACGCCTTGCGGAGCCCATGCTAGAGCAACCCCATCCTACCTCAAAAGTGGAGTACCACAGGGAAGCGTTTTATCGCCAACCCTTTATATCCTACATACAGCCAATCTGCCAGAACCGAACATCCATACAGCAATTATGTTCCTATGCAGACGATATCACACGATTATTACCCAACCCTCTAAATCACAACACTTCATGAAACGAACAGCAGAAAGAGCTATACAGAACATCAACACCTTTGAGCACCACTGGAAAATACAGACCAAAAAAATTAAACAAATTTTCACAACCAACCCCAAAGTCACAACACCAAACTCCATACCACAAGGAAACATTCTCGGTTTCATTTCCAAACAAGGCTTAACAACACCTTTAAACAAAAACACAAGCACAAATAACACAACCCAAAACAAAAACGCTTTTATGCTGCCCCCACAAAAGACTCAAACCTACAAAAAACTGTCAACCCCTTCAAATACATTGCATCCAGCTGGTCAATTCAAATACAAAAAACTCAAAAATGAACAGTACAAACAAAACATTACTCTGGGTACGGCGCAACATTTCAGACCAATTTTCCGCAGAAACACTACACAGCATACAGCATGGAACAAAAAACCCGGGGCCCCAGACTACAAGAAAAAGAAGACCCCGAACATATCATTTTTAAAAAACACAAAAAACACTCACACAAACCCCGCCTGGTGGCCCAGAACACTGCCAACACGAACGGAAAAACCCCCCCCATATCCACAAACACCACACCCGACCCTGAATTTTGACCATGACCAGTTTTTTTTTTAAATTTTAAAGGCTAAAAAAGAGAGAGAGAAAAAAAAAATCAAGTCACCCTAATCTCCAAAATTGGCTAAACCCGCGCCAACCCCTCTAAAAAACATCAAAGGGAAAAAGGTGCCATCAGCTCTGCCCCTCGCCGCGCCGGCGCGGATTAGCAAAACACGGGGAGAGGGCTGGCCCCTTGACGTCTCTCAAAGGTATAAAATTTGGCGCCGCTTTTTTCCCCTTATGTGTGGTATAGCACACGAATTATAAACAGAGAAATTTAAGGGCGACATTTTTCAAGCTTGCTACGAACTCTAACTCGTTGCCTTTTAAATTTTGGGGTGCACTCGTGCAATTGCAAAGTCGACATGCGAGTCAGAGGACGGCGGATGGAGATTTCTATGGAAAAAAAGGGGGAAAAAATCTAAAAAAAAAAAAATCTACTTTATGTTCTTCTGCTCTTCTCACCAATTTATACCCCATAACTTTAACCCTTTGTTGGTTGTTTGCTTTTTTGTTCTTTTTTCCTTTTATTAATGTAACCCCAATTCTTTTTTACCATCATTTTTTTTTGGCTTTTTTTGTTTTGTTCCTTTTTTTAAGTTATAAACCTTTTATCACCATATTTCTTTATCAGATTTATTAACTTTCCCCCTTTTGGCCCCCACCCCCCATTTGCAGTATCGACCCAGTTTCAAAAACTCACCCCCCCAGAATGTTTTTTATACCACATTATTCTTTTTTTCCCAAAACTGTCACTCACACCCCCTCTCCCCTCTCATCTCACCCACTTCCTTCCTGCCCCCTGTCTAGTTTTATTTCTCCTTCATCATCCTAACCCCAAGTTTTATGTATTATAACTTATATTTCTCATTTGCCACGGGGAAACCCCCACCTCTTTCTTTTTTTACTTTACTTCATCTTGACCCTAGCAAAAAAAAAAAACTAAATATAAAAATAAATAAATAAAAAAAAAAGAAAAAAGATAAAAAAAAATAAAAAAGTTAAATTGTTAATTAGTTTCATTCATTTTATTTTAAAAAAGTTGAGTTTTTGTTAATTAATCGTTTCCCCCCCCCCTTACTCTAAAAAAAAATAAATAAAAAAAAAAAATAAAAAAAATAACTATCTTGGGTCCCAACGGAGAGCTATCTCTCGAAAACGACGCAGCTGCCAACGAAATTTTGAGTAGCCGAAGTATCCCCGTTGAACACAAGCTATCAAATTTCAAGTGCAATTGAAATGAATTTGATTAATAGAAAATACGAGAAACAGTAACATTAAAAAAAGTTTCTGGCAGATCGAGGCGCCCTTTGCCCATCCTTTCCCTGTGTTGATCCTTCTTTCTTCCTTTTTTTTTTGGATTTCTTGGCCACAAACCGCGGCTTGGGGGAAGGGTTTTTAACCAAAGGATCCTATTTATCTATCATCTATATAAGGTCATAAAGTTTTGTCTCCTTTAAAAAAAGGATTACTTTTCTGATGATTTTTTTGTCCTGTAATATATTTGGTAGTGTAAAAACTCTTTTTTGTTTTTTTTTTTTTTTTTTTTTTTTGCCTTTGTTTGTGTATTTGTTGCAGCTAGAAAATTGGAAAGGTAAAGGGTTTATGTTGCAGAGATAACATTGTGGGGGGAATCTTTTTTTAATGTAGGGAGTGAGGTGGGTTATTTTAGTGCATTTACCCCGCGTCGGGCCAAAACCCTCCTCCCTTCTTTTTCTTGTGGGCTTATCCCCAATTTTATTTGGTTTTGATTTTGTTGGTGGTTGGAGGGTGTCCCCCCTTTGCCACAGGGGATGTATTTTTGCTTTTATAAGAGACACAAAACACCTGAAATCTGTACGAACTATGGTAGTGTTCAGATCGCCATGTATGACCCGGCTAGTTCGTCAGCCTGGCATCCATTAGCCAGGGATGCCAGATATGTGGCCTGGTACCCATATTTAGCTTGACTGATTTGTTTGTTTTAAACCATAAGTAACCTTACGAATGATATTACACAGCAGTTCAGTTTAGTGGTTTCTAAGGATTAATGGCTTTAAAGTAGAATTAATGAACTGAAAAAATAACTATTCTTATCGTGGGTACGGCGATAGTCGCAAAATCAAAGATTTGTACTATGGCAAAAAGTTCGGCAGAAAATCGATGATGATAAGCGTTGAACTTTAGTTCACATTCAGTCGACCATACACCCGCATCCAACACACTCATCTGTCTGGAGCGTCGGAGTATATAAGCAACCAAAAAAACCCAGAAAAACGTCTGAGATGTTTAAAAGGATCATTTAGAACCTCTGGTCGCTACCTCCACCTCCAGCGCCATGGCCTTGGCTGATGGAAGCCAAGCTTCCCATGATAGAAAATTAAGGGTTTCCCCCCCCACATGGCGCTATTATTTACTGATTGAACCAGCGCTATACGATGGCTAGAGAGATCCTATACGACCATTTCTCGACGAGATCGTGGAGTACTCGTGCCAACGGGACAGTAAGCCACTATTACGCCATTAGGCGTGGGTCAGAAGGACTCGAAGCACACCTTTGCGGCATAGCCTCAATGGCCTAACTAAGGCCGCGTCGGAGGGAGCGTATCCTGACTCCACCTCAAGACGCCCAGACCCCCGCAGCTCGACCACTTCAGGGCTAAAGACACACACGCAAACAGGCATTCTAGCCACAGCCCATCCAAAACATCCTTTCAACTTGCTCTCGATAAGCCGAACCATACAAGAATATACCAATAATCTACTTTAGACCTAATCAGGGCTTTATGATACCAGTAGCCAAAGACGTCTATCAGTTCCCCCATTTGTTACCAGAAATGCACTGTTAATAAATTAAAGTGCTTTTTGAAATTTATTTTTAACGACCAATGAGGTCATCTTTCCAAATGAGTCTACTATCAAAAAGTAGCCAAGCAAACTTTAGCAGAATTTTAGAATAGGTATTGATGGGGTGTACTAGAGTTAGCCTTGATGCTTCGGGAGTTCTCCCATATGTGAAAAAATTACCCCAATACTCTTTACCTAATGGCCCACCACTTAAAACCACACTGAAGGCCCCAGTTATGGAATCATCATCCAGTGCCAATTGGATGCGGATTTAGGTCTTTGATGAATTCGCCCATTATAGCTAAGGAATAGACCATAATGATAAATCATCAGGCTACAGTCAGTATTAAGATTCGAGCGAGAGCTGGTAAGATGTCATTAATCATACACAAGAAATAATGTTGGTGACAAGAACTATCCTGTGGGACCCGGTTTGCCGACAAAAAGTCCGAAAAAGTGACATTGTCGTAAAATAATTTGACAGCAAATGTTCTGTCAGAAAGAAATTATTGAATAAAACAAGACCAAGTTTCCACGTAATCCAAAAGATAAAGTTTTGAGTGGCCATATTGCCATGTCATGTCGTAGGCCTTTATATATCTAAAAATACTGAAATAAAATATTTTATTTCTGGGCAATGGCTATTGAATATGACTGTTCCAGCTTTATAGATGATCGAGAGTGGCGTCCTTGCGAAGCCGCACTGCCTCGTCAACTAGCAAAATCGAATTAAAAAATGCCAACAGGCTAAATTGCTTAACATTCGTTCCATGAACCTTGCACCAGCAACTTGTCAACGCAATGGGCGGGGGGGGGTGTTGGGCGTGGCGTGGGGCAGGTAGTGACGCATGCAAGTCTGAGAATTACCCCCTTCCTTTCAATATGGGAATGATTGTAGGCGAAGTGTCATGAGTAGCGAAAAGTGTGGCCCTTTCCAAATTTCATGGGTACACTTCTAGCAACTTAATCATGTCATTCATGATAGAGAAGCTCATCCATCTCATATCGAATCTCATCGGGCGCCCGGGGATAGCTTCCTCTAACAGGCTTCTAGGGCTCGGACAAGCATCATCCATTGTAAGATCTTTATTTGCTAAATCAAAGTCATACTCCTGTAGGCCAAAGTATGCAATTGGCTTAGCCAGCCCTCCCAGCCTCATTCCTGATAGGTTCCCCCCCCCCCCCGGGCCAGGTAGGGATGGTAATTCCCCGAGCTGCTTAAGTATGCAGAGAACTGTCTGAACGCGAGTGCATTAACAAAAAAAAAACAAAAAACATAGCAATGTCTACCTATGTGAATCGAAATTGTACCCTCGTGAATGATGTTGTGCTTTAAAATATGATTTTTCTTATTGATTTTCATTGATAGTGGACCAAACTAAATCTCTGATATCTTTGTATTGCTGTTATTGCTAGAGACAAAGCTCAACCAGGAGTCTCTTTTTGCTGTACTTATTACTCTAATGAACCTAGCCTCTTGCTTGTTTGTAGTTGCAAAAGTTCTCATTTGATGATGTTATTTATGGAAAGCCTGTCAGGCCTTCTTTTTTTACGTCCGGACCACAGCGCCTGACGCGCAATCCTGGTGTCCACCATCGAAATCTATGCTTAACGCATCTAGTCGAAGTTTTAGGAATAAGCAGATAGCCAATGCCTTGCATTCTATAATTCGAATTACTGAATTATTAGTCTTACTTTATCATCAATGGCTTTCTCACAACAAGTACGTAGTGCTTGACGTCCTTGTGATGGCGACCCAGTCTTTCTGTTGCTCTTTTTATGTTAAATTTAGCGCTGAAGGCGTTCTCACCGTGTCCATGAATATCTAATCAAATAGGAGATGATCGCTTCACAACGAGTCGTCCATGTGTGCCACAGGCACTGGCTGCTATGATGAAGAGACCAGTGATAAGTCAATAAAGTCAAATTACCGGTATTATCGTCCACCGCGTCGGATACCATCATTCAGAAGGACTAGATCAGACTCCATTAAGCAACTAACTACTTGCCTCACCTGCTACCATCCACCCGAGGAACCCCATAACGTATGATGAGCATTTAAAATCAGCTAAAAAAATTACTTTATTTTGTGCAGACGTTCCTGAAGAGCAAAGAGCTCATCATAGGCTATCACGCATCAGGTGGACGATAAAAGTGAACATTAGCCAGATACGTGCCATTAATTTTTACTGCATGCGACAAACTCCAAAGTAGAATCATAGTACTTCTGTAAAAGGGAGGCACTTTGGTGGATGTACCATGGCGACTCCGCCTCAAGCCCATACCCTCACGATCAGTCCGAAATAGATTGGTAGTTCCTCAGCGAAACGACCTCGTCAGAGACGGGGTTTAACGTTAAGTGCGTTTCTTGGAGAACTATTAATATTTCGGGAGCATAGACGAGGATAATAATTAAGATCCAGTTATTTAGATCTAAGACTTCATAGTTCCATTGCATAATGCGTCGACCGCGAAGATTACGTTTTATTGGGGTGTGGAAGTGCCTTGTCCACCAGTTTTTTTCTCATTTTTTTGGGAGGGAGACGCCCCTCTCCCTCGCATCCCGGGGGACCTCTTCGGGATGTTGGCGACAGAAAGCCTCATGTCCTGCACCTCCTGGCGAGGGAGACGACTGACAGATGCAATTGCTTCTATCCGAGAAAGCGATCGCGAGCCAGACGAAGCCTTCACAAGAGTAGCCCGGACGGGAGGGCGCTCCGGACTGGATTCGGTACTCAGCTCCTTAGATTTTTATGCTGGGTTGATGCAGCCATTGATCGACCAATTTAGTCAAATGATAAACTTTAAAATTTGATCTTTACGGTTTGTTTGGAGTTCAGGCAATTCTTAGCCTTGCTGGCAAGCTGTTGACTGACATTACTTGCACTAGGGGTGATGTTAGTACTGCTTCAGCATAGGAAGTATCGGGTTGTGTGTCAAACTTTCAACTTTACTCTTAGCTCAGATACTAACTTCATGCTTTATCCTATATGCTAATGTCTCGGTTTCCTTTCTTCAGGATGCTAACTCAGGCAGATCTGACCTGAGGGGAACCTCCACAGTTAGCACATTTGGAAATCTGGCTAGTACATGTGGATGCGTGTCTATGGGCTCAGCACAAAGTTTACGGGAAAACAAATTTACTCGAGTCTTTATCCATACATCTTAAGTGAGGTGTGTCCGAATTGTGGCATCTATTACAATGCATTGGCTTTTGGGAATAAGGTCTTACTTGAACACGTTCATAACGCGTTGACATACTCTGGGATTTTATTCAAAGCAAAGGTCAACAAAAAACAAGGTCCAGTTTTCGTTCGCACATTCCCATCCTTCTTGGCATACAAGGAACGTCCACTACGTCTTGGTCCTTCATGCCTCTCAATGATTTTTCACTTTCTTCAATCGTCCTCCAAATACCTGTTAAGATTACTCCCTTAAAGGTGTTTGCGGACAATAGGAATAAATTACTTTAACTCCAAATGATCATGAATTTGCGTAGCTTAAGTAAATCCTTAATCAGGAAGTTATATTGTACTTTAACAAGAAGGCTTCCAGTCTCGCAATGTTTTTTTACAAAATCAAAATCGCCGTCACTGACCATTACAAGGACCTTATTGATGATAAAGGGGTTCACGTTTTTCAAAAGCGATGATTTGCATTCACGCAATTTCTACATTCGCGAACTTGCATTCTCGTGGGGATTTGAAAGTGTCTTCTAGTTTTGGCATTTGGGGGGGTTCGTTGTCAGGGTCGAATTGTCCTAGAGTGGTCATGGTCGCCCCTTTCCTTGGGAGAGAAAGGGTAGTCGGGGTATCATCCATCCTGGGCATCGGACAGGTCCGACCCTTGTCTCAAAATTTGTTGTCATGAAGGGATAAAAGGACTCTTTAACTTTTGGTACAAACCTAACAGCAATAGCTAAGGAGAGTAAATCAGTATTTCGCCTCTACCCCCAGTGGAAGCCTGGTTGCGTTCTCCAGTACCAAAGAGGGAGCGAGGTAAGTGGAGGACACTTCCTTACGCCGAACTTGCATAGGCGAAGGACGGTAAGCGAGCCCACCCCCCAGGTGAAACGGGACGTTCACGAGGAACTCCGGCAGGCTCGGAAAAGTCACATTAGAGGAAATATTTAGAAAGAGAAAAAAAGTTCGCCCAAAGGACGCCCCAGGACTACTTGGCCTCCCAACCAGGGTCAAAGCCAAAAGGGCTTACCTCGGGTAGAAGAGAGGTGCGGGTCTGAGGTGGGGTGCTGACTTACGCTTACGGTAGCCTCGTGATTCACCTGGCAAAAACAAAGCACAATAAATGGTCTGTAAATTTACAGGATTTTACTTACTTGGGTTACTTTAGAACTCGAAACAACAATGTCTAGCGAGACGAGAGGCCCCGGGCTTCCAGGGTACTCTTGTGGCACAAGACTTTTTATTTGTGGTCTGCATTTAAATAAGGGTGTCTCATCAAAAATTCAAACACGAGTGGTGATCTTCCTCGCGCGTCACAGACAAGGGTAGCCTCTTCCAAGGGGCTATATAAGCAGGGTTTTGTCCCACACGGTAAAGCCATCGAGTGTAGATAATAAATGGAGGACAGCCATAAATAGCTGACACAGGCCGCGTCATATATATGGAAGGCCCGGGGGGGCCGAACTAGACTCACAAATCTCAAATGAATGAACGACTTCGAAGTTTGTGCAGCTTTAGGTGATAAGGTCTCTAGACGTCACTTGGAGATGGCGAGAACGGGGCGGGGGTGGTGGAATTAGAGAATGGTACGGCTAGGGAAGATGATAGAAAAACGTTAGGAATACTAAAACAAACAATAAAGTAATTTTACATGCTGGCTCATTACGGCGATGCACATTTGGACTGGATTTTAAAGGCGACGCTTACCTGTTCTAGTCGCCGATCTGACCCATGGTGGACCCATTTAGATCTACGGCTAAAACTATAAAATTGCTGCAAAATGAAGGTATCACAAGGATAATGTAATGATAGTATTAAGTTAATATTTATTAGTAATAGGGAAGGGCGACGTTAAATAATAATAAGGATATTAGTGATGGTAATAAAATAATGATAATGGACAATATGTGATGAGGATGAA
>NW_023646984.1:12500-35159 GCF_015228065.2 Penaeus monodon
TCCTAGGCATGGACTGGAATACAGCCAACCAGTACCTACCCCCTGGCCATGTCGAAGATGAGTGTCTACCTCCTCCGCCACCTTCTCCCGGCACGTACTCCGTTCAGGGATCACAGACGAGTTGTTGAGCACGTACTCCATGATGCAGAACTACAGCACGGCTCTCCATCACCTCACGCTCGACCGAGTGCTCAACATAATCCAGACCACAGACTACAATGAGGATGTGAGTGATGTCTCTGACTACTTAGACCTGCTCATGAACCATCTGAGACAAGGCATCATCTGCCGCAACAGAAGTCCCGACAATCAAGAGACAGAGAGAATCATGAAGAGAATCTACATCGATATCGGGCCGGACAGGCACTCGAGGGACTTCGCCATCCTCAGGGACACCCTCGAGCGCCTCGACACACTAATCGAAGTGGTTCGAGACTTTCTCGTTTTTTTTCTTTTTTCTTTAAAAAATTATTTGTAATCGTGTTTTTCTAATGTAAAATGAATGTTAACATTATTACTAGGGAAATTAAAATCATTATCACTTTTATCAACTTTATCTTTTTATTACCCTTTTCATAATAAATCATTGTTTTATCATTATTACACTTTATTTTTCTATTTCTTTCTTCTTTTATTATTTTAGAATTTTTTATCATTATTGCTATTTCTCATTAAAAAGGTTTATTACTATTTTTAAATTGATAATAAAAATTGTTTATGATCTAATATGTGATAATAATTATGTTTTAACAGCAAAGTATGTTGGTAAGGGGAGTATTTATGTTTTTTTCAGCAATAAAATTTTATTAAAAAATCATTAGTGATAAAAAAGTGACCAAAACAAAAGCTTTGAAAAATAGTTCAAAACTATTACACCACAACTACATTGTATATATAATTTTAAAATATATATATATATATTTTATATATATATATATATATATATAAATACATATGTGTTGTGTGTGGTGGTGTTGTGGTGTGGGGTGTAGATGTAGTATGTATTATGTATGTATGTCTGTATTAATATTGTTATATATAATATAATACACATATGATTTTGTGTGTATAAACATAAAATTTTGATATAGTATTTATACATGTGTGTGTTCATATATATATATATATATATATAGATAGATAGATAGATGGTAGATGATGATAGAGAGACAATATATATATATATATTATTAATATATATTATATATTATTAACATATATAAATCAAATTTTATATTTTATATTATATTATATATATATATATATATATTATATTATATAATCTATACAACAACACCACCACACACCAACAAAACCACACACACACACACACACACCAGATATATAATTTTATATAATATATATAATTATTTATATTATTTTTGTGCGTGGTCTGTGTGTGTTCCTGGCTTTTACACGGGGGTTAAAAAAATCTAATCTCTTTTCTTAATTCCCCCAATCGCTCGACTTTTATTCATAAATTCAAAAGGGAAACAGGTATAAAACCACACACACACAAAAAAAAACTGATATTATACCTTAATCACTGCAGCAACATATTTTGTCTGCCTCGATTTAGGCGGGCCTTTTCCTGATTTTTTTGTCTTTTATTAAAACGCAAAATTTAATCAGATTTTTTGAAAATTTGATTTTGGGTTATCTCGCGTTTCATGCCTATCCATAAAAATTCTATAGGACTAAATTTTGACTTTTTCTTGGCAATAATGCCATAAAATTATCCAAATGGGTTTTAACATTCTTGGCCGTAAAAGCAGCATTATCTGGGGAAACCACTCAAGTTGGGACGAAGATGTCTATCAATGATGTACATACCAACTTTATTTAATTACCTTTTAAATTCAAATTTTTCCCGTGCTCATAGCGGACCACATCACGCCGGGCACCTTGTAGGGGTTCTTGTTCTCTCTGCCAGTCATGGTGGGAGAAAACAAATATTACAAATAAAAATAAAAATAATATTTTACGGAGATTACTGGAAAATTCAAATAAAACCCTTTGAACCTCATCTCCAACCTGACTTTTCTGATATGCCCCCTTTTGAAACCAAAATATTAGATGTAATATTTGGTAGCTGACAACTTTTTTCCACATGCATGCGTATTTCACTAACATCAACAAGAGGCTAACGCAGACCATAGGTCTACCTTTCGTTTCCAGCCCGAAGTCCCTCATGGCGAGTTCGAGAAGAACACTCGGCCCATCTCTAATTCCTCGTGACGGGTCTTCTCGAGCTGCACAAGCAGGACCTCTAGGTCGTCCCACAAGACTCCTCCACGCAGGATTAACCCGGAAATACCTTAATGGGCAGGGTCATTCACAGGGTAGGCAAGCTAGTTGCCCATATAGCCTGAGATTGGCGATATCGGATTATGTAAAGAACCAGGTCCCACCAGTCCACGGTGTAGCCATCGGTTAGACACGCGGTCTGCAACTGTACACCATGATCCAGGGAAGAGACTTCTTAAAAAAAAGGCCAAAGGGATCATATATATGGCAACATCATCGCAAAGTCAGGTTTGAGACCTTGGTATATGCCCAGTGTTGTTCCACAATGACTTGGGTAGTAGCTCTACCATTATCCAGTCTATGCAGGTGTGAAAAATGTTGGTGGCAAAGAACAACAGCCTTGCCTCAAAACCTGAAATAACAGGAAAGAGTGACAGGCTCCAACCCACTTACAGACTTCAGTTAGTCTGGTATTAGGCCAATTAATCGTGTGTCAGAATTCCTGGAGTTCAGAATCCCCATAGCCAATTCTCGATGCACCGAGTCAAACGGCCTTTTTAAGGTCGATGTATGCTGCAAGCAACCCACGACTGAACTCACGACAGCATCCACAATGCACTTGAAGCACTAGGATACAGTCTATTGTGGACTTGCAGGAGTGAATCCAGGGACTGTTTAGCCTCTGGTACATTAGGAGGTGTTGCGGATCCGTTTTCAGAAGAATGTGGCGAAAAATTTGCATGGTATGCTGAGCAGTGTGATGCCACGGTAGTTGGCTACAGTCCCAACGATCCCTTTCCCCTTCCAGAGAAGGAGGACCATGCCCCTCAGCAGGTCAGGGGGATGGTACCAGACTGCCAGATGGCAGTCAAAGACTGCTTGCAAGCCCCTATGCCATAAGGCTCACCCCCAGCCTTTAGCAGTTAAGTATGGATATCACCATATGCCTGCGGTTTCCCACAGCTTGAAAATCGCCGTCTAACCTCATTAGGGTAGGAAGTTCCTTGCTGATGGTTGGGTCCGGTTGCAGGTATGTGATACCACTTCGGCATTCCACACTATAACTGTGGAGGGTCTACCTGGTACAACTTGACTCAAATACTCAGCCCAATATTCACGATAACCCAACATGATCTGTCCATCCATTGAGCGGACTGTGGTCATCTGCAAGGAGCAAGTCTTAGAGTTCCGCTTTTTCAGGGTGGTAGGCAGGATTAAGGTCATTTACCAAGAAATGACCTTCAACCGTCCTCAGCAAGATTCCTGATGAACTGTCCTTGTCCCTTCTTAGCAGTGTTCTGGCCCTATACACCAAAAAGTATGTACTGATTGCCATTCAGCCGAGCATTAACACAATTCAAGTGGCTTTCAAGGTCTGACAGGGAGATGAAATTCTGTCTTGCCCTCGGGCATATGCAAATGGAATCCTGCACTGCTTTGAGTGTTCGCACAGTGTTTCCACACAGCAGCAACTGGGTCTGTCAGGTTTTTCCAGTTCTGTAAAAATAGATCATAGACAGCTGTGGTGACAACACGGGAACACTCCCTCTCCCCAGGTCCTGTCCAGTGAAAACCACCTAGAGTGGCCACTGAGAGGGATGATGAGTTTTGAAGCGGACTTATAGGGTAGCCATAACCGCTGAGGGTCAGTGCCACAGAACTGCCTTCCCGATAAACCCTGCAATTCTGCGGGGACCTCCAGCCGAGTCGCTAAACAAAAAGTGGTCGATCTCCTTGGCACTCTACCCATATTGATATACCATGTCCAGCAATGCGGTTGGAGCGCTGATGGCAGGAGCTACCACACAATCACTTCACATAACCCTGAGGCATCCACCCATATTTTACTAAATGTTTAGTAAGGAATATTTAAGTGAGGTTTACGTTTTCCCAGTCCTTGATGTCTAATCCTTGTGAGGCCTTTGCCCAGGCCAGTTGTTTCTTCCTGTGGTTACAGTTAGTCTTGGACACTTAGTTGGCCTGCAATGCATGGTTATTCCCATCTCAGTTAACTGTTCCTGCTTGTGGGAGGGCTTACACTCAGCACCATATTTATTCCACTATGAGCCATTTGCCTGGATAAAACTTTGAGCAATCTTGTCTAGCCCATATATGCAAACATTGTCCTGTCTGAGATAGTAGACAGACTTGCTTCCCACTTTCCTCTTGATTGGTTCATGGCTTCCAAATTATTGTTTTACTTTAATTTGCAATGAAACACCACTTTCTTGACCATTTTTCGTTAGGTTTAATTGTAGTTATCTGCTACAAAATTTCTAATTACTACAGAGAATAATATATACTATAATATGTATATTGTATGTGTGTGCGTGTATATATATATATATATATATATATAATATATATATATATATATATATATATATAGTATATATATATAAAGCATGATCCTTCTTATTCATAGATCAAGGATTATATCAGTACGTATATGTATATACATGTGTGTAGGGGAGGGGCTGCAGTGAGTGTTAACTGTATTTATGGGAAGAAAATTAGCATGTTAAATATCTTGTTATCAAAACCCCCCCTACTAAACCTTACGGGAAAAATTCGATTAGCAAATATACCATATATTGTAGTAAAACTACAATAGAAATATGAATGGTTAATGGTTAAAACAAATAAATGTGCTAGATATTCATATAGCATTATGATAAAGTGTTGTGGCAACAAGAGTTAATAAAGAGAAGAGTTAGGCACTTAGATCAAAAGAGTGGGGATCTGTGCATCTGAGGAAAGGGAGCAGTTGTCAAATGAAAAAGTGGGACGACAGCACAAGTGAGGAAAAGCAGAGGTTACAGGCTGCGTGAATTGTGAACAGGATAACAAGATGTTTAGGATCCACTGTAAAGAAAAAACATTGCAGAGGACACACATAATAGGAATGCATAAAGTGAGTGTGACAATCACAAGTGAGCACGAAACAATGTCCCAGTGTCTCTTCTGTGAATGGGACCAAACCAAGGGGAGATGGAAGGTTTAATAGTTTGTAATTTATGGTTGTAAGACGGACTAGAAACACTGCCAATTGGTATTAAAGAACAGCTTAAAGTGGGGGGAATAGATGGGGGCTGGTGTAGTGTGAAAAATGGGGCAAAGCAGTGGAGACATGCTAAGGCATGTGACCTGTTCATTGCACGACATGGCTGGGTATGTAGAAAAAAACTGACTGTTGACTGAGTGTATAGTCTGTATGAGAGACAGTGAGTACGGGAGTAGGTATGATAGTGAACAGTGAGGAAGGGTGGAAGGCATGTCGTATAAGCAAAGAGTCATGTAGTTCATTGTAGGCGCTGGATTCAAGAGTAAGGAGTAAGTTGAATTTACGGAAAAGGAAGACTAGAGCGAAACTAGTACCAGAGGCCAGATTTAGAGCATCGTATACATCTGTTTTTTTGGAGGAGGGCAATTTAGGAGGTAGCTATAAGCTAAGGAGGAAAATGAATGGTTCAGAAAAGGAAAGGGTCGGAGATGAGGAAAAAGGTGAAGGAAAGGAGAGCTTTCATACAGAGAAAGGAGTAGGTTAACACGGAGAGTAGGAAAAGGGAGGAAGAAGGGATTGGACAAACAGTTTTGAGAGTGAAAATTGGTGGAAAACTGTATGTTACATATAACTATGGAAAGAGTTAACTTGCTTCCAGAGATACCTTTAATATATTTGTACAGAGCCTCTGCCGCGATCTTCCATGGTAGTTAAACAGAGCCTATCCTCTTCAGAGGGACGGTGAGTATAAAGACGTTCAACATGAAATATATAAAAGGCACAAGCATGATGGACAAATACCACATATTCTAATATGACTAAATTTCTGATATTGCTCCCCTTCTTGAGTTGAAAAGGTAAAACATACTAGCTTTGAAACTACAAACACTGCTTAGTTCGTAGTAGCAAAAAACTAAAGGGATTCTATAAATATCAAGGCGAAAACGATTGCATTTACAGAGCTTGTAGCGGGGGCATTCATAGATGCTATGGGAAAGTCACAGAAAACCGGCCGGTTTTACCACCCTTGTGTTCGATGAGTTAATATCTGTTTGCGGCCTGGAGGGACAAATGTATCCTGTCGTGGTCCATTTCTGGTGGACAATGGTTTTGAGCATGGAATGTTTGTACTGGTTCAAGCAATATGAGGGTTTAGATGGGTGTGTATGTCTGCTGCGCTGTTGAGAAGCTGCTTCTTCGATACAATCCGGGTGAGTAGGGCAGAAGAGGAACATAGTGGGCAACCTAGTAGTATAATGCAGGAGAATCTCATCTTTTCGTGGAGTGTTTAGCAGTTCAAGTAGACCTTATGTAAATTTGTCATTAGCAAATATATCTCCTGTCGGAAGTCTGATGAGGAGGTATGTCAGCTGTTTGACACATCCCTCAGCCTGGACCATTGGACTGAGGGTAGTGTGGCGTAGACATCATGATACTCCCCAATTCTTTAGGAAAGTAAAGAGGGCTTAAAGATGAAAACTGGGTCCACCATATGTACGAAGATGTGTCAGTACCCAAGTTGACAGAAGGAATTTCTGAATGATGCATTGTAGAATGTGGCAATCTTTTGTGAAGGGGTGAACTT
Source organism: Penaeus monodon (assembly GCF_015228065.2). Taxonomy (NCBI): domain Eukaryota; kingdom Metazoa; phylum Arthropoda; class Malacostraca; order Decapoda; family Penaeidae; genus Penaeus; species Penaeus monodon. Next base: position 19,337 of record NW_023646984.1, read on the forward strand.
CAGGCCAAGCAGTACAGCAGCTAGTATACAGAAAGGTATGACCCTTTCCCAGTATGGCAAAAGATCAGCTGACATTGATTGTGGAGACCTGTGGCAACGGTCCTTTTGCCCAGAAGGTCATAATACTCGACAAGATGTACGGCTTCTACTGGAGTTGAGTAATGTCATTGATATGACTGGCACCATACAGTTTGAGGTGCAATCATTTAGTGGCTTGTGCAGTCGGTGAGGGACATGGAGATGATGGAGGACATTATAATTAAATGTTTTGTTGGTATGGCAATATGACATTCATAGAGAAAAAGGTCCATTATCATTGCGTCAAAAAAAAAAGGGTTTTTTTATTCCGGATTTTCCAAAAAGTAGGAGGTTTACTAGGTAGGTTAGCTTAGACTTTGGACATCCACTGGTAACATGGCATAATGAGTTGCTTGTAAATTTTCATCTGTGGGATGCTGCAATATGTGGTTCCGAAATAATAGGATCTTAGTGTTGCTGTTACATACCGTAACAATGTGTTGCTTCCTGGTCAAAAACTCTAATCCAGTATTGTTTCTGACTTTCACACAGGAGAACATAGAGTGCATTGGGTATCGAGTTTTCTTCCATATTGCTGTTGAATGAATAAGCGCAATTTTCTCATAAGATGTTGAAGTCTTGGATTTGAACGCATCAAGGGTGTAGTATTCGGATTCATAATCAGTGATTTTGATCAAGGACAAGATCAAATGAGGATAGAGATAATAGCTATAGCCTACATGTGGCATACCACATAATGCAGCAACTAGCTCGAGCTCCCACAAAACAAAAAAAAAAAAAAACTGGCATTGCGACTTTAGCCTTCAATAAGAAAGCTGAACCCACAACTGTGAAATGCCACTTTTCTCCATGTTTATGAAGGGAGTGATACCCAATAACATAACAGGCGTGATGATCCGGGTGTAATGCGCGAGGTCAAGGCGTGCAAAAGGTTGGAGTAGAAGACAGTGCTTTTTTAACACATTTGAAGGACTCTTGGTGTGCGGAGTACAAATGAATGTTTCTGGGGCTTGAAGGGGTTGGCGTGAAGTCTCCTAACTGATTTCCCAGACCCATGAAAAAATGAAGGTCTGTTGATTACACTGTGGGGAACCTCTGCCATGGCTCTGCCTTGTTGCGTTGTTATAATTCAGTCTGAGACCCAGGAAAAGAACGAAGGCTTGTTAGATTTACACGGCTTTGGACTTTGTGCCTTTGTTATTTAAATCCAGTTGAGACCCAGGAAAGTAACGAAGGTCGGTTAGATACACTGTGTGGGAAACTCGATAAGGCGTTGTCTTTGTTATATTTTGTTTTATCCAGTCTGAGACAAGTTGTAAACCCGCAATAGTGTACTTCAAATGCAGCCAAGATGAACTATCCCATGTTGTCTACAATTTATACAGATTGTATGAAGTTGTTGAAGGTGGTGGGACATAACCGTATCCTACTAACACATCTCAATTATTTGACAAATTGAGTAACTGTAGGCGGCGAACCGTTTGGTTATTTATCGTCTCATGGGTGTCAATAAGATGAAGGATGCACTGATGGGATTATATACTCTGCAGGGGACAGTAAGGGAAGGTACAAGTGGTTTTCAGCTCACTATCAAGACAAACGGGCGTAAATGTGATAGTTGTACAAGTTGGTCGTTTCAGAGTCAGGGGGCAATCAGTCTGGGAGAAGGGAAACAGTTCTGGTATATGTAATAACTGACGGGTCAAGCAAGATAAGATAAACATCGTCATCTACGCCCTCGCTGAGTGGAATGGTTCCTATTTGGGACTGGAGCAGTGGTAAACAGCCACGTGGTCCACTGGTACTGATGTATATGGGTTGTACATAAAATGAAACAAGTAAATTATCTCGTCAGTCATTACAAAAAAAAAAAAATGTTGGGATTGCGGATGTATATGATATTTATTGTGATGCCGACACTCCTTTAACACAATTTTCTAACCTTCTGAGAAGCCTGTTGATATCACTGACACGTTTATTCTGAAAACTGTGTGTGTGTATACGTTGGAAGAAAGAGAATAAGTGAAAATCAAGTTATTATCCGGCCTAACCCTGCCGTAGTGTTCATTTCACTTTGTTTAGTCTTGGCAAAAGTGAAAATTCAAAGAGGGTTCTGTACATAACTAGGCATATCTTTTATCTTTGTCCAAACGGTTTCGTTGAGAATGATGAATATATATATATATATATATATATATACATAACCATCATATCTCAACGAAAAAACGTATGGACAAAGATAAAGATATGCCTAGTTATGTACAGAAACCTCTTTAAATTTTCACTTTTGCAAGACTAAACAAAAGTGAAATAACACTACGGCAGGGTTAAACCGGATAAAAACTTGATTTTCACTTATTCTCTTTCTTGCCAACGTATACACCAACACACAGTTTTCAGATAAAAGTTCAGTGATATCAACGGGCTTCCTCAGAAGGTATAGATGTTAAAAGGGAAGTTTCGCATCAAAATAAATATCATATTACATCCCAATCAAACATTTTGTAATGACTGAGTACAGTATATCTACTTGGTTTATTTATGTACAAACCATATACATAAGTACCAAGTGGACCACGTGGGTTTACCCACGTGGCTCCAAGTCCCAAATAGGAACCATTCACTCAGCGAGGGCGTAGATGACGATGTTATCTTGATCTTGCCTTGACCGTCAGTTAGGACATATACCAGACAACTGTTTCCTTCTCCCAGACTGATTGCCCTGACTCTGAAAACGGACCACTTGTAAAACAACTGCACATTACGCCGTTTGTCTTGATAGTGAGATGAAGGAAAAACCTTGTACACTTCCTTACTGTCCCTGCAGAGTATCTAATGCCCCATCAGTGAACATCCTTCAGCTTATTGAAGCCAAATGAGAAGATAAAGAAACAAACACGTTTCGCCGCTAAGCAGTTTACTCAAATTTGTCAAAATAATTGATGATGTGTTAGTATGGATAAGGTTATGCCCACCACCTTCAACAACTTCATACAATCTTGGATAAATGTAGACAAACATGGGATAAGTTCATCTTTGCTGCATTTGAGTCCAATATGCGGTTAAACTTGTCTCAGACTGGAATTATAACAAAGACAAATCTTATCAGAGTTTCACACACAGGGAATAAACAGACCTTCTTCTTTCCTGGGTCTCAGGGTGGGAAACTTATTTTATAACAAAGTGCAACAAAGTCAAAAGCCGCGTGTAATCTAACAAACCTTCGTTCTTTTCCGGGGTCTCAGATATGGAATTATAACAACACAACAAAGGAGAGCCATAGCAGCGTGGTCCCAAACAGTGTAATCTAAACAGACCTTCATTTGCATGGGTCTGGGAAATCAGTTAGGAGACTCCCGGCCAACCCTTCTAAGCCCCAGAAACTAGTTCATTGGGACTACAGCAACCAAGAGTCCTTCAAATGTGTTAAAAAGCATGTCTCTACTCCAACTTTTGCACGCTTTGACCCTCGGCAAGCAGTACACACGGATGGCATCACGCCTGTTTTTATGGTATTGTGTATACTCCCCTGCAGAAAACATGGAGAAAAGTGGCATTTCATCCAGTGTGGTTCCATGCTTTCGTATTGATGCTAAAGTCGCAATGCCACTGTGGGCTCCGAGCTAGTTGCTGCAGTATGGAGGTATGCACAAAATGTAAGGGACTATAAGCGTATTAGCTCTACTCATTTGATCTTGTCCTTGACAAAAATCACTGTGATATCGAATCCTGAATACATACACCTTGATGCAGTCAAATCCAAGACTTCAAACATCTTAATGAGAAATTTGCCGCTATTCATTCACAGCAATATGGAAGAAAACTCTTTATACCCCGATGCACCTTTATGTTCTCTGTGGGAAAGTACAGACAAACTGGATTATAGTTTTGAACCAGGAAGCAACCACAATTGTTAAGGTAGGTAACAGCAACACTAACGACATCATAGTAATGAGGAACCACATATTGCCAGAAGCATCACAGATGAAAATTACAAGAAACTATTATGCATGTTTACCCGTGGATGTCCAAAGTCTAAAGTAACCACCTAGTCACCCCTACCTTTTTTGGAAAATCCGGAATGACTTGACCGCATGATAATGGATTTTTCTCATATGAAGTCATATTTGCCATACAACAAACATGTAGTCTAATGTCCTCAATCATCTCATGTCCCTCACCGACGTGCACAAGCCCTAAATGATGTGACAACAGCAAACTGTATGGTGGCCAGGCATAATCAATGAACATTACCAATACAGTAGAAGCCAGTACTCTTGTCGAGTATGAGTTATTATGACCCTTCATGGCAAAAAGGGAACCGTCTCCACAGTCTCCACAATCACTGTCACTGACCTGTTTTAGCCATAAGGCGCGTCATTACCTCTGTATACTAACTACTGTATGCTTGGCCCGAATCACCCCTTCACAAAAGATGTGCCAACAATTCTACAATGCATGCATTTTCAGAAAATCTTCGTCAATTGGTGTGACTGAACACAGTTCGTACATAATGGTGGACCAGTTGTCATCTTTAGCCCTCTGTACCTTTCATAAAGAAATGGAGTAAATCATGAAATGTCTAAACCACCACTACCCTCGTCCATGGTCATGCTGAGGGATTGTGTCAAACAGCTGAAATACCTCATCATCAAGACTTCCCCGACGGAGATAATTTGCTAATGGACCAAATTTACATAAGGTTCACTGAAACTGCGAAAAAATCACCTCCACGAAAAGCTGGAGATTCTCCTGCAGTTATTACACAGGTTGCCCACCATGCTCTCTTCTAGCCTACTCACAGGAGTGTATTCGAAGACAGCCAGCAATTCACAACAGCAGGCAAGCAGAAACATACAACAACCCATGCTAAACCCTCATATTGCTGAGACACGTACACAACAGTCATGCTCAAAAACCATGTCACCAAGAAATGGGACACGACAGGATACATTGTCCTTCACAGGGCGCAACAGGATTAACTCCTCAGAACACAAGGTGGTAAAACCGCCGGTGTCTGTGAACCTTTCCCATAGCTACTAGAGTGCCCCAGATACAAGCTCTGAAAATGCAGTCGTTTCGCTGATATGTAATAAGAATCCCTTTAGTTTTGCTACGAAAGGGGACTAAGCAGGTTAGTTTCAAAGCTAGGTATGTTTACCTTGTCAAACTCAAAGGAAGGGGAGGCACATCAGAAATTTAGTATATCTAGACTATGGTATTTGCATCATGCTGTGCCTTACTTATATTTCATAGTTGAACGTTCTTATACGCAACGTCCCTCTGAAGAGAGAGAGGCCGCTGTTTACATTTACGCATGGAAGATCGCGCAGATGCTCTGTACAATATATAAAGTATTCCTGGACGCAAGTAAACTCTTTCCATATGTGATATCGTTAAACATACAGTTTCCACATTTTCACTCTCAAAACTGTTTGTCCAACCCTCTTCCTACCTTTTCCTACTCTCCGTGTTTACCTACTCTTTCTCTGTATGAAAAGCTCTCCTTTCCCATTCACCTTTTCCACATCTTCCGACCCGTTCCTTTTTATGCCCATTCATTAATCCTTAGATTATAGCTACATCCTAAATTTGCCCTCCTCCAAAAAAACAATTATGTATACCGATGGCTCTAAATCGCCTCTGGTACTAGTTTCCCGCCTCTAGTCTTTTCCTTTCCGTAAATTCAACGTTACCCTACTCTTGAATCCAGCGCCTACAATAGAACCACATGACATCTTTGCTTTATAAGACATGTCTTATCCATCCTTCCTCCACTGTTCACTATCATTTACCTACTCCCGTTACTCACTGTCTCGCATACAGACTTACACTCAGTCACAGTCAGTTTTGCTACATACCAGCCATGTCGGGCAATGAACAGGCACATGCTTTAGCATGCTCCATGCTTTGCCCCATTTTCACACTACAACCAGCCACAATATATTACCCCCACTTTAAGACTTCCTTTATACCAATTGGCCGTGTTTCTGTCAGTCCTTACCACCAATAAATACAAAACTATTAAAAACCTCCATCCCCCTTGGTTGGTCTCCATTCCATCAGAAGAGACACTGGGGGGAAATTGTTCTGCTCACTTGTGTATTAAGGTCACACTCACTTTATGCATTCCTATTATTGTTCCTCATGCAATGTTCTTTCAGTCCACTAACATCTTGTTATCTGTTCACAATTCACTGCAGCCTGTACCTCTGCTTTTCCTCACTTGTGCTGTCTTCCCACTTTTCATTTGGACAACTTTAGCTCCCTTTCCTCAGATGCACAGATCCCCCTCTTTGATAATAATTGCCTAACCTCTTCTGTTTAGTAACTTTTTTGCCACAAACACTTTATTCATAATGCTATAGATATCTAGGCACCATTTATTTGTTTTAACCATTTAAACCATCACTATTCTAATTAGTGTGTTAATAACAATATAAAGTAGATGTGCTAATCGAATTTTCCCGGTGGGGGTGGGTTTGATAACAAGGGATAGTAACAGGAAAATTTTCTTCCCATAAATAAAAGTATAACACTCATGCAGCCCCTCCCCCCCACACACATGTTATACATATACAGTACTGGAGATAATCATTGAGCTCTCCCTACTGAAATAAGAAGATAATGTCTTAATATATATATAAATATTATATATATATATATATATATTATATATATACTATATATATATATATACACTCACACAATACATATACATATATATATATATATTATTCTCTGTAGTAATTCGAATTTGTAGCAGATAAACTACAATAAAACACAAAAAAAAACAACTAACGGGAAAATGGTCAAGAAAGTGGGTGTGTCATTGCAAAATTAAAAGTAAAACAATAATTTGGGAAGCCATGAACAATCAAAGAGGAAAGGGAAGAAAGTCTGTCTACTATCTCAGACAGGACAAGGTTGCCATATATGGCTAGACAAGATTGCAAAGTTATCAGGCCAAATGGCTAATGAATGGAAGAAATATGGTGCTGAGTGTAAGCCCTCCACAAGCAGGGAAACAGTTAAATGAGATGGGGTATACCATGCATGCAGGCCAACTAAGGTGCCAAGACTAACTATGTAACCACAGGAAGAAAACAACTGGCCTGGGCAAAGGTCACAAGTATTAGACTCAGAGGATGGAAAACGTAAACCTCACGTAAATATTTCCTTACTAAACATTTAGGTAAAAATAGGGTGGATGCTCAGGGTGATGTGAAGTGATTGGATTGTGGTAGTCCTGCCAATCAGGCTCCAAACCCGCATTGCTGGAAATGTATATCAATACGGGGTAGAGTGGCCAAGGAGATCGACACATTTTGTTGTTAGCACTCGATGGAGGATTCCCCCAGAATTGCAGGGTTTATCGGAATGCCAAGGTCTGTGGCACTGACCCTAAGCTTGGTTCTGGCTACCCTATAAGTCGCTTCAAAACTCATCATCCCCAGTGGCCACTCTAGGGTGTTTCACTTGGACAGAGAGGAGAGGGAGTCGTGCCCGTGTCGTTCACCACAGCTGTCTATGATCGATTTAAAGACTGGAAAACCTGACAGACCCCAGTTGTCTGTGGGGAAACACTGTGCGAACCACCAAAGCAGTGCAGGAGTTCACATTTGCATAGCCGAGGGCAAGACAGAATTTCATCTCCCTGCAGGGACATGAAGGCACTGAAATGGTGTACATGGCTCGGTCTGAGGCAATCAGGACTCACTTTTTGGTGTATAGGGGTTCAGAAACTGTAAGAAGGGACAAGGAAACAGTTCATCAGGAATCTTGCGAGGAGGTTGAAGGTCATTTCTTGGTAATATGACTTAATCCTGACTACCAAGCCTTTGAAAAAGCTGAACTCTAAGACCTCCTTGCAGATGAAACACAGTCCGCCAATGGATGGGACAGATCATTGTTGGGGTTCGTGAATATTGGGATGAGTATTTGAGCAGTGTACCAGGTAGACCCTCCAAACAGTTAGTGTGGATGCAAGTGGTTTATCCACAATACCTGCACCGGAACAACCTATAGCAAGGAATTCCTACCCTAATGAGGGTAGGACGGCGATTTTCAAGATGTGGGAAAACCGCAGGCATATGTGATATCCATACTTAAATGCTAAAGGCTGGGGGTGAACTATGGCATAGGGCTTGCAAGCAGTTCTTGACGGCCATCTTGGCAGTCTGGTACCATTCACATGACCTGTTGAGGGCATGGTCATCCCTTCTCTGGAAGGTGGAAAGGGGATCGTTTGGACTGTAGCAAACTACCGGGCATCCACACTGCCTCAGCATTACATGCAAGTTCTCGCCCACATTCTTCTGAACCACGGACCGCAACCACATACTAAGGCACCAGAGGCCAGAACAGTCTGGATTCACTCCTGCAAGCCACAATAGACTGCACTCCTAGTGCCTTCAAGTAATGTAGGAATGCTGTCTGTGAGTTCAGTCGTGGTTGCTTGCAGCATACATCGACCCTTAAAAAGGCGTTTGATCGGTGCCATCGAGAATTGACTATGGGAGATTCTGAGACTCAGGAATTCGGACAACAGATCATTGGCTAATACCAAGATAACTGAAAGGTTCTGCTAAAGTGTGGTGGGAGCCCTGTCAAACTTTCTTTCCTGTAATTCAGGGTGAGGCAAGGCTGTGTCTTTTGCACCAACATTTTCAAAACACCGCATCGACTGGATAATGGGTAGAGCTACTACCCAAATGTCAGTTGTGGCACAAACACTGGGCAATACCAAGGTCTCAAACCTGACTTTGCCGAGGATTGTTGCCATAATATATGAGTCCCTGGCCTTTTTTTTAAGAAGTCTTTCCCATGGATCATGCGGAGGTACAGTTGGCAGGACCGCGTGTCTAACCGATGGCTACACCGTGAGGACTGTGGGACCTGTTACTTGCATAATCCGGGATCGCCCCCCCCCCAAACTCAGGTATACGGGCACCTAGCTTGTTAACCTGTGAATGACATTGCCATTAAGGTAGGTCAAGGTTAATCCTGCGTGGAGGAGGCGTGTGGGACGACCTAGGGAGTCATGGCTGGGCAGCTCGATAAGAACCGTCACGAGGAATAGGATGGGCCGAGGGTCTGTATCGAGATCGCCAGAGGGACCTCGTGGTGGAAACGAAAAGGGTAGACCTATGGTCGGCGTTGCCTCATGTTGATGATTAGTGAAAACGCATGCATGTGGAAAAAATTTGTCAGCTACAAAATTATTACATTAATATGTTTTGGTCAAAAGCAAAGATCAGAAAAAGGGTCATGTTGGAGATGAAGTTCAAAGGGTTATTATTTGAATGTTCCAGTAATCTCGTAATATTATTGTTATTTTATTTGCTAATATTGTTTCTCTCACCATGACTGGCAGAGAGAACAAGAATCCCTACAAAGGTTGACGGCGTGAGTGGTTCTGTGATGAGCACTGGAAATTGATATTGTAAAAGGTATATAAATCAAGTTGGATATCGTGACATCATTGATAGACATCTTCTGTTCCCAACTTTGAGTGGTGCCCCAGATAATGACTGCATTTTCGGCAGAATGTTAAAACCCATTTGGATAATTATGCATTATTGACAAGATAAACAGTCTAAAATTTTAAGTTCCTATAAGCATGTTTATGGATAGGCATTGAAAACGCGAAGAATAAGCCAAACAAATGTTCTAATAAATCGAGTTAATTTTGCGATTAATAAACGACAAGAAATCGGGAAAAGGACACGACGGTAATTAGAGGCATGACAAAAATATGTTTGCTGCAGTGATGAAGGTTATTAATATCATGTGTGTGTGTGGGGCTGTGGATACACTGATTCTGGTGAATCTTTATAGAATGATAAAGATCGAGCTGATTAGGGGAATTAAGATTAAGGAGATTAGATTCTTGTAACGCCGTGTCACAGTCCCAGGAACACACACAGACACACACACACAAATATATATATATTCTCTATATATATATATATATATATAGATATTATATACTGTGTGTGGTGTGTGTGTGTGTGTGTGGGTGGTGGTGTGTTGGTGTGTATTGTATATGATATGTATATAATATATATATATATAATATATATAATATATATCTATATATATATATATATATATATGTATTTAGATATATGTATTATATATATATATATATCTATATAGATATATATATCTATATATATATCTGTTCTCTATCTATCATATACATCTATCTATCTATCTATCTAATATATATATATATATATATGAAACACACACATGTATAGATATACCTTATATACATATATGTTATGTATTTTATACACACAAATATAACCTATGTGTATATATATTATATATTATACATATATATACATACAGACATACATACATACCTACATACAACATACATACACCACACACAAACACACACACACACACACACACACACACATAAAATGTATATATATATATATATATATACATATATCTATATTATATATATAGTATATAATATATATATATATACATATGTATGTGTGTGTGGGTAGATAGCTTTGAACTATTATGTTCAAAGCGTCTGATTTCGGTCACTTGTTTTATTACACATGAATGATTTTTTTATATATAATTTATTGCTGCAAAAAACAATAAATACAGCTACCTTACCAACATCACCTTTGCTGTTAACACATCAAAGTATGATCAGCATTATTCTGATCAATAACATTATTATTATCATCCTAATAAAGTAAATAATACCTTTATAATGATGATAATAGCAATAATGATAACAATATTCATAATAATAATAAGAAGAAGAACGATAATAGTAAAGATGATAAGTGTAATAATGATAATAACAATGATAATTATTATGAAAGTGATAATAATAATGATAATGTTGATAATAGTGATAATGATTATAATACCAATAGAATAGATGATTAAATCAGTTCACATTAGAAAAAACGATTTACAAATAATTTTTTACGAGAAAGTCTCGAACACTTCGATAGTGTGTCTGAGCGCATCGAGGGTGTCCCTGAGGATGGCGAAGTCCCTCGAGTGCCTGTCCGGCCCGATATCGATGTAGATTCTCTTCATGATTCTCTCTGTCTCTTGATTGTCGGGACTTCTGTTGCGGCAGATGATGCCTTGTCTCAGATGGTTCATGAGCAGGTCTAAGTAGTCAGAGACATCACTCACATCCTCATTGTAGTCTGTGGTCTGGATTATGTTGAGCACTCGGTCGAGCGTGAGGTGATGGAGAGCCGTGCTGTAGTTCTGCATCATGGAGTACGTGCGCAACAACTCGTCTGTGAATCCCTGAACGGAGTACGTGCCGGGAGAAGGTGGCGGAGGAGGTAGACACTCATCTTCGACATGGCCAGGGGGTAGGTACTGGTTGGCTGTATTCCAGTCCATGCCTAGGATACCTTGTACCTGAAATTATGTGATTGTCCTATTTCATTCTCCCTGCAGTCTATATTTGCACCATTCTTTCAGTGTGCTCTGCCAAAGATGAAAGAAATTTAAACGTCACGTACGAAGCCATCTTTGAAGCTCTCAATACGGTATGTGACTCTTGTAGCAATATCTACAATATTCCTGGCCGTTTGCCTTCTTCCGTATTCACAGCTGCGTTGTGCGCCAAGACCCTCCTGCGCCGCGTCGTGACGAGGACCAGCAACGGAAGTGTTCTTCGCTTTCCACGACTTCTGATGAGATTGCATACGAGTCTAATGATTAATGAGGTTTCCATGGGAATGCAACAGTTTATATGCTTAACATTATTTATTACAATCTGATCCCTCAAGCGAATTTCTCTTTGTAATGTTAATTATACTGCATTTCAAGTCATCCTTCCCCAAAGCTAGGCTGAAAACACACGCCTGCTTGGTATAAGAAGTGCATAACTAGCTTACCTGAGGACAACAACGTGAAATATATCTCCTACATTATCTCACACATATGTTTACAAATGCATTATCAGGCAGCAGAATTAAAGAACATGCTACGACCAGCGCAACTAAAGTCACGTGTAATGAAATACTAATTACACAAATTTGTAGAGTATGATTTTACTCACACATCCTGTATCCGTTTGTTATCAGTAAAATCGATTGATATTAGGAATGAACTTGTTGGACGAGGAGCCGCTAGGTGCCTGAGGAAGGTGCCTAACACCTGCACTATCTCTGGCTTATATACCACGATACATCGTGATATCACTAGGGGATGTGACGTCACCATTTTTCCAGTTTGTTTGGAAATACTAGTGCAAGTTATAACAGAACTTCCCCGAGGACACTTTATGTATTGATCTTGAGTTGATCTCTTAATGCGGTAGATCAGTATAATACAAGCCTCTGCCAAAAGACGAAAGTGAAGTAACTTTTACGGACACACACACACACACACACACACACACACACACACACACACACACGCACACGCACACACACACACACGCACCACACACACACACGCACACGCACCCGCACACGCACACACACTCCACGCGCACACGCACTATCGCACACGACACGCACACACGCACACGCACACGCACACGCAAGCACACGCACACGCCACGCACACGCACACCGCACACGCACACACACGCACACGCCACGACACACGCACACGCCACACACACACACACCACACACACACACACACACGCACACGCCACAGCACACGCACACACACCACACACACCACACACACACCACATACACACACCAAACACAAACACACACACACATACACCGTGGGTGGCCGATTTTAAGTTGAGCGGTAGTGGTTCGACAAAGAAGAGCCTCCGGCAGAGTTGATGTAGAACCAAAGGTTTACACGAGGCGAAGCCTTACACACACACATCCACAAGCAAAAGATGTTTGTGCTGTGAAAGCCACAGCACAAAAACTTACTAGACATGAAAGTTCAACCGTAGTTAAAACTAGGAAAAGAAGCCGATGTTGGTTTTAGTACGGCAATCTCCGAGACGTATCTCGAAAAACTCCTTTCAGGAGATCTCGGGTGGCGCCCGCAGAAGAGGAATAGCCCGGTGAGGCTCCAGCCCATTCGTATATCTGGCTTTATCCTTATCCTTACAAGAGATATTCAAATTCATCTGTCCACGCATGACGCATTAGGGTCAAAGCCTGGGGGTTCGGCGCTAATCATGTGGCAGTCGTGGATCGAATGTAGACCTGTAAAGATCTCACTCTTTCTCCCGTCTTCGCTTCTGCATGAGTGGCCGGCACAAAAGCCGCAACTGTCCCTTACCGTTCAGTGGTTGGTAGCAGTATTTTGCACCGTCCGAAGATGTCCTTTATCATGGAAAAACATATTCAAAGTAAACTGTAACAGAAATTATTGTTAGAGAAAGAGAGAAATGGAAGGGTTTTGGAAGTTATTACATTGTATGATGATTTGGTTTTGAAATGGGGATATGGTGGTGGTTGTTATTATTATATCATATTATGGCTCCATTATAACAAGTATTATTATCATCATAATATAGTAATAATACCTTTATATAATGATGGTAATAAAAATAATGATAACAATATGGGTAATAATAATAATAGCAGGAACGATAATAGTAAAGATGCTAAGTGTAATAATGATAATAACAATGATAATATTATTAGGAAAGGTGATAATTGATAATGATAACTAATTATATGAAAGTGAAATAATGATAATGATAAATGTTGATATAGTGATTAATGATTATAATAACCAATAGAAAAAATAATGACAACCTTAATACTAATGATGACAATAAATAAGAAATATTACGAAATGAAATAGTATTAACATTAGTAATAATAATCGTAGTAACAATAATGATAATAATTAATACTCATAATAAGTAACATTATAATTCATTATCAGTACCAGATCATCATCATCATCTTCATCCTCATCACATTATTGTCATTATCTATTTATTACATCACTAAGTAATTATTAAATTATAACGTCCGCCTTCCCTAGTACTATAACTTATTAACATTCAATACTATCATTTACAATTATCCTTGGGATCCCTTCATTTGCAGCAAGCAATTTTAGTAGTTTTAAGCCGTAGATCTAAATGGGTCACCATGGGTCAGATCGGGCGACCTGAAAGGTAATCTTCGCCTTTAAAATCAGTCCAATGTGCAAATCGCCGGAATGAGGCCAGCAGTAAAATGTGTGTGTTGTGTGTGTTGGTTGTTGTGTGGTGACGAAATAAAATATATGCATATATAATTATGTAATAATATATATCTGTATAATGTATATCATATATGTATATATTATATTTTATTATTATATATCATATATATAATATATTATATATATATATATATATATATATATATATATATATTATATAATATATATATATTATTATATATTATATTATATTATTTTTATGTATGTGATAATGATATATATTATATTATAATATGTATATACAATATATAATATATAATAATTGTATTTATAATACTAATATATAGTAATAGTTTTAAATATATATAATATATATATAATATATATAGTATATATATATAAAAGCATTGTGTTGTAATATGTGTATAATTATATTGTTATGATATGTATGTTGATATTACATATTATCACTGAGTATATATTATAATGATATGTTAGATTAGTATATATTATTATATATATAAGTATATATATATATATTAATATATATAATATGTAATAATATTAATAATATACAATATGTATAATATTATATATATATATTGATATATAATATTTATCTATTATATAGATATATTATATTATCGTATATATATATATATATATATATAATATTATTAATATATAAGTATTTTTAGTTGTATGTTTCTAGTAGTTAGTGTCTGTTATTTCGGTGTGTGTTATGTGTGTGTGTGTGTGTAGTGTGTGTGTGTTGGGGTATTTGGTAGTGTCTGTGTGTAGTATATACCTTTGTCGACGGGCATGCATGTACACATGCCATGCCCACTATGAGTTATCTAGTGGGCTTGTTTTTTTAATTCTTACTATTGTTTTTTCAGACAGAGAATGGAGCTTCCTTTTACTAAGCCCCAGTGAGTGCCAGTTACAAAGGGTATGTATGTGCCGTTCATCCTTTTTGTTATTTCGAAAATAGTTTTTACGGGTAGCTTCATCACTCGTGTTTAGTTTTGAGAGTAACACCTTTTAACGCAGAAGCAACAAAATACTAAAGTCTTGTGCCACAAGAGCTACCCTGGAGCCCGGGGCCTCTCGTCTCGCTGACATTGTTGTTCCTGAGTTCTTTAACGTAAATAAAAGTAAAGAAAATCCTGTAAATTACAGATAATTTTTGTGCTTTGCCAGCACCTTCAGTGCTTTGTTTTTGCAGGTGACACGAGACTACAGTAGGCGTAGTCAGCACCCCACCTCAGACCCGCAGCTCTCTTCTACACCAGGGTAGCCCTTTGGGCTTTGACCCCTGGGTAGGAGGCCCAGTAGTCTGGGGCGTCCTTTGGGCGCACTTTTTCTTTTCTAAATTTTCTTCTTAATGTGACTTTCCTGAGCCTACCGGAGTTCCTCGTGGAGCTCCCGTATTCGCTGGGGGTGGGCATCTACTTACCGTCCTTCGCCTAGGCAAGTTCGGCGGTAAGGAAGTGTCCTCCACATAACTCGATCCTCTCTGTGGTACTGGAGAACGCAACCAGGCTTCCACTGGGGGGTAGAGGACGAAATACTGATTTACTCTCTTAGCTATTGCTGTTAGGTTGATACAAAAGTTAAGAGTTTAAAA
>NW_023646985.1:0-7425 GCF_015228065.2 Penaeus monodon
AATGGTTGTTGATTTTTTTGAAAAATACTTAAAATTCATGTCCTCGCAAAAAAAACAAAACCCTAAAAATTTTTTTCAACAATAAAATATTGCAATGACGAAAAAAAAGAAAAAAGGGAAAAAAAAACCCATAATGCAAAAAGAACACAATTTTTTTTAAAACAATAAACATCTCGATGCAATAACCGCAGAAAAACAAAGAAAAGGGTTCCCCTTTCAAATAAAACACCCCCAGTGATAATAAGTAAACATTTTCGTTTACCGGGGCGAAAGAAATAAACCAAGAAAAAAGCAGGGGAATAAAGAAATTGAAAGGGGGTGTGGGGGAGGGGAGGCGAGGAAGCACTTTAGGAAAGGAAAGAGGTTAAAGAAAAAAAAATGAAAGTTAAAAAACCTTTTTAAAAAGAACCCGGAAAAGATGTAGAATTTTCCAAAAAATATAATTAAAATTTTTTAAAAAAATTTATTTAAAATTTTAAATTAATTATAAAATATAATTTATATATATATTTATATAAATTATTATATATATAATATTATAATTATATATAAATTATATATATATATAGTATATATATATATATATATATATATAATAGATTATATAATAATATTATTAATTTTATATTTAAATTATATATTATATATAATATATATATTATTATATTTAAATATATATAATATAGAATGTATCTACATCAATACCTGGTGCCTACTTTGTCAAAGGCGTTTTTACTTATCATTCTTTTTTTCGATCTCTAACCACTTCCCGTTTCCTAAGTGCCTCCTCGCCTCCCCCCATCAATTTTCCATCTTCAAATTTTTTCTTTATTTTCCTCCCCTTTTTCCTTTTTGTTTCTATTTCTTTCCCCCTCCTCGCACGACCACAACTGCTTCCACTCTTCATGTTCTAGCTGGCTGTTTTTTTTTGGGGGAAAAGCCTTCGAAATAGCTAATTTTGTTCTACATCCCGGATTTTCAATCGAGAGTGTTGTATTGCTTATTAATTCGCAAACTTGCTGTTCATTTATGCATTTTTGATTTTTTTTTTCCCTTTTTTTCTCCTCGTTCTTTTTGAAATCCTCTGCGAATTGTACAATAGCATACTGCAAAAATAAGTTTTTTGGGGATTTCTGTTTTTCCGAGTGCATGATATTAAATTTTTTTTGGCAGGGGGGATAAAATCTTACTTTTTTTCGTCTATTTTGCCAATTTTTTATTGGTGATATTTTTTTAAGCGTCGTTTTTTCTGAACTTCATTGTCGAAAAGTTAAAAGGGTTTTTAACGAAAATACTAAAAAGATCAACACACACACCACCCCCCGCACCACACACACACACACACACCCCCCACACACACACACACCACCACACACCACCCTACACATACACACACACACACACACACACACACACAACACACACACACACACCCACACACATATAATATTAATATAAAATTATATATATATATATATTTTATATTTTTTTTTTTTTTTTTTTTTTTTTTTTTTTTTTTTTTTTTTTTTTTTTTTTTCTTTTTTTTTTTTCTAGTGCCTTTCCTACGCAGTCCTCAGGGCCCATTTTCTACATGATCCCCTATTCTCTGTCAAGTATTTAAACGTCCCCGCCCCTCTTTCCGAGACGGGGGGGCCATTTCCTGGTTCTACCAAAAATACAAGGGAAAGACCCAAGGGGTTTCCCGTTGCTTCCCTGACTTTTTTTTTTTTTTTTTTAAGGGAGACACTGTCTCTAAAGGGGTTTGCCACCAAGGCTAAGAGTCCCCTCTACCTTTTTTTCTATTCCCCCATAGATGGACCCAACTATCTCCCTCGGGGTGAAGGGGACGGGGGAGCATAGGGGCTAAAGGTGGCTCCATACCCCCTCAGGACCAAAACCCTGCTCCGGATGAAGTTTTACGCTCACCAAGTTTGATTTTATATATATATATAAAAATAAAAAAAAAAAATATATATTTTAAATATATTAATAAAAAAAAAATTATACATATATATAATATATAAAATTTTAATATATTTAAAATATATTTATATATATATATATATTTATATTTTATATATATATATATATATAATATACTGTGTGTAAAATATTTTGTACACACACATGTATATAATAATTATATATATATATTAATATATATATTATATATTATATTATATAATATTTATTATATATATATTATGTATCCACACACACACACACACACACACACACACCACACACACACACACACACACACCACACACCACACACACACACACACACACACCCACACACACACACCCCACACACACACACCACAACAAAAAAATACATAAATATAATTTAAATAAAAATGATAAAAATAAACATATATTAATATATTATTATTAATATATATTATATATATTATATATTATATATATATATTTTGGTGTGTTTTTTTGGTGTGGGGTGTGTGTGTGGTGTGTGTGTGTGTGTGTTTGTGTATGTTGTATATATGCTGTATTTATTGTGCAAACACACACACAACACACACACACCACACACACACACACCCACACACACACACACACACACCACACACACACACAACACACACAACACACAAACACAACACACCACCAAACCCACACACCAAAACCACCAAACACACCACACACACACTGCTTTTGGGTTTGTGCATATATATATATATAATATATTTTATATATTATATATATTTTATATTTATATATATTATGTTGTGTGTGTGTTGTGTGTGTGGTGGTGGTGTGGGTGTGTGGTGTTGTGTTGTGTGTGTGTTTGCGTGTGTGTTTTGTGCGTGTGGTGTTTTTTTTGTATATTTTAATATGTATACCCACACACACACACACACATCCATGATCATGTATACTAAGATCATTAGCAGCGAGCGGGAATACAGCAAAAATAGGGAAACGCAACTTGAAAACGAAGAAAAATTTTTTCAAAAACTCATAACCTAAGCGTGTCAAGATTGACAAAGGGGCTCCACTTTTATTATCCTTTCCGGCCGCGCTGTATTTGGCGGTCGTGGATTCTCTTCAAATGGCGCCCTTCGCTCTTTTGATTCTTGTTGTTGCCTCTAAAATCTGGGGTTTTTAATGTTTGCCTTGCATATTTTTTTTTTGCTTTTATCTATGTCTATCTCCATGTTTGCTTTTATCTATGGCTAGTCTGTTATTTGTGTTTCTAGTTTATATATTTATTTTATCACCTTTTGTCTCTTTTACCTGTTTATATGACACACCACACACACACACAACACACACACACACACACCCCAACACACCCCACCACACACACAACCACACAAATAAAAAAAAACCAAAGGGAAAACAACAACAAAAAATCCTATAAAATGAGACAAAAGCGGCCTCTGGCCCCCCTATGGAAGGCCGATCGCTGAGTTTTTGCGGTTTGGTGGGGTTTAATTTAATATGAACACCTACTTCACCTATATGGGGGGATCTGCCCTTGTCGGGTCCGCGCGCGTCTTTTGTATTTGAGTTATTGGTTCTGTCCGTCTCGGCCCTCTTTATGAGTGGGGTTACCTTTTTGTGCTATTTATGTATCTTGTATGTGGTATTTGTTCGTTTTTTCTTTGTTTTTCCTTGCTTTCTGTGTCTCTGTGTTTTTCCTTTCTCTTTCTGTCTGAATGCCCGTCTGCTGTCTACCTGCCTGTTGTCTGCCCGTCTGTCTGTCTGCCCCTTTCTCTCCCTATCACCCTCTCTTTCTCTCTCTCTTTCCCGGGCTCTGTATAGCGCTATAATTTGTTTTTTTTAATTTAAAAGAAAGGTTTAATCGAATCCCACGAAAATCGCTAATTAAAATTTTTTACAGCAAAATCGGTTCGGATTTCGGGTTACGATGTCATAAGGAAGCGAGTGGGGGTTTATCTGTTGATAGACCTTTCATTCCCTCTCTGCCGCCAGTTTTCCCCTAGTGTTGAAGATTTTGAACGTAGACGGGCCCACCCTTTCCCCATCTTTCACATGGGGTGGGCACGATTCTGAAACCCGTCTGCTTGTGAATTGTAGGCACGGGAAAAATTCTGTTATCTAAGAGATGAAGTGCGACCTGTTTTCTATATTATGGTTTATTTTTCATCCCCCAGGGGCCGGGAAAAGTAAACGACTTAAAAAATACATCCGGGATGCCTTTTTGGGGGGGGATAGTCTTTCCCTTTTAATTTAGGGGGTTGATGGGGTTCCCGGGTCTCGTGGGCGGATGCTGCTTTTTTTTGTACGAAAACGCGGGCAGTTGTCGTTCCCCTGAGGTTGAGTGAAACTTTTTTGCTATTTGTACATGAATTTGATAGGGGAATGACACAATCAGACTTCCATAATTCAAATTTTTGGGGAAACAGGTGGAAGTTATCATCAAAAGGGCTTCTGGAAAAGCGGACCAATAGTTTTCCCTTGGGGGGAACCCCAAAGACGGGGAAAATTACTATTGGTGAATACTTCCTCGTTTATCTTCATTCACGTCAGATCGCCTTAATACCTAAGCGTTTTATTTTGGAAATAATCCAATTTTCCAAAGTGATCGAAAACGATCAGTAATCGTTATGAAAAGATTGGTTACTGATATCTTTTGATCTAAAAACCAAAATTTTTTTCCTTCTCTTTTCCTTCCCTTGTTTTTCCCCCTTCCCCCCCTCCCTCCCCCTTCCCCCGCTCCTTCCTCCCCCCCTCCTTCCTTCAACCCCCCTCCCCTTTCCCTTTCCCCCCCTCCTCCTCCTTTTTTTTTTTTTCCCCCTCCCTTCTTACCCTCCTTCCTCCCCCCTTTTTTTTCCTCCCCCTCTCCTCCCTCCCTTCCACTTCCCTTTTCTTTCAAACCCCCCTCCCCCCTTCCTTCCCCCTCCCCCCTACCCACCGTGAAAAATTTTACCCTAAAAAAAGTCGCAACAAAAGGGCCCTGCCCAAAACCCTTTTTTTATTTTTTTCTCTCCCTCTTTGGCCAAAACTCTGCGGTGCAACGAAAAATTTGGAAAGCTCAACAGGAGAATAAAAATTTTTCCTGAAAGAAAATAAAAAAAAAAAAAAAAAAAAAAAAAAAAAATTATGGGAGTCTAAAACTCTTAGAAAGAAAGAAAAAAGGAAAAGAAGGGGTGGAAACAGAAAAAAAATAAAGAAAAGTTGCAAAACTTTTTCGCCGCACAAAGCCGCTCTCACTATGCACATCGTACGAGAGGATAAGAGAGAAGAGAGAGAGGATAGATAGTAGATAATAGAGAGAGAGAGAGAGAAGGGAGAGAAAGAGAGGAGAGAGAGAGAGAGAGAGAGAGAAAAACCCCCAACACAACACACACCACACACACACACACACACACACACACACACATACACATCCTACACCACACACCACACACACACACCATAGAAATTTGAGAGAAAAATTGAGAGGAGAATTAGAGAAAAATATTGAACGAAGAAATAAAAGAGAGCGAAATTTGAAGAGCGGTGAGAAAATTCATGCATTTTTAGATTGGCATGATGATTTCGTAATAAAACACACAGTTTCCCGATTTCTTATTTCAATTTCCCGCGATACTTAAAAAAAAATGTAGCCAAATAAATAACCCCTTAAAAATTACCCATAAAAATTAAAAGTTTTCTGCCCTAATTTTTGTAATTCAAACCCAACTATGTCGATTATGTTTAAAGAAAAGATGGTGGTAAATATAAAACCCCTTTCATAAAAAAAATAAAAAAATTACGCATACAATGCAGACTGTGCTTTTGGGGGGGGGGGAGGGGAGGCACGCGCGCATTAATACACTAATACGTAATACCCACTAAACACCCTATTTTCAGACTATCCTTTTTTTCACCCTAACTCATACTAAAACACAAAAACCACGACACCCCCACTAAAAAACCCCATCTTACAAACACGCCAACCCCTTTCCCTACTATAACACCCCAAAAAACCCCTTTCACCCCACAACTACAAATACCCCCCCCCCCCTCCCCACATACAACACACAAACCAAACCCCCTTAACCCACCATACAAACCCCAGGGAAAAAACATTCCGTCAAAAACAAGCAAACTTGCAAGGTGCACGCCATTAGACAAAATTTGTACTGCTCTAATTGCCTCGTCAAGCTTGGGATAATTTCCGGAGAAATTGGTTTCAACATCCCGGTTATACGGTCGACTGCAAGGGGGATTGGCACGGGGGAGGGAAGTTAAGGGGGTGTAAAAAGGAGGGAGGGAGGGAGGGGAAAATAGGGGGGCGGAAAGTGGAGAGGGGGGGGGGAGGGGGGCGAATTGGTTCGAAAGAGAATAAAAAGGTTTAAGGACCATAGACAAAAAGGGAGTGACGATGCAGTCATATATAAAAAACCCCTTCTCTACTTTCAGTTTTTTTTCTCGGCTCTTCTTTTTGGGGGGTTTTTTCATTGTTTTGACAGTTTTCTAATTTTAATTTTTTCAATGGGAAAAATAAAAATACTGTGATATTCTAATATTCACAGAAACTTAAGTTTGGGAAAACATTTCTGCCCGGGTGAAACGTACGTGACATGTCATTCAAAATTATTTAGACATCAAAAATTTTCTTGAGTTTTGAATTATAAGGGTGCACGTCAATAATGTTCGTATATTTTAATTTATATCTATTTTCGCTTTGTAAAAAGCTGTACTACAGTGGGTAATGAAACGCTTTTTGGCTAAAACTTTTTTGGGCAAAAAATAACAAAACCTGTTACCGGTTAGAATCTTGCTTTGCTATGATCGTGAACTAGTATGATTTTCAAACCCCCAGGGACCCAGTGTCCAGGAAAGACGATACGCAGTGTTTTAATATTTCCTAATTTTTGGTTTTTGGGATAGGGCCAGGGGTAAGGAGGGAGGGAGGAGAGTGGGGCTTGGCCGATTGGGGGAGGTGGAGGGGGAGAGAGGGATGTAGTGAAATTTTAATATCAAGGGTGGAGGGTGGGGGGAAGCGTTGCTAAAAGGGGGGGGGGGGGAAAGGGGAAAAAGGGAAGGTGAATGAAAAAAGAAAGGATGGAGTAAAAGAGAGAGGAGAGAGAAGAAAAGAGAGAGAGAGAGAGAGAAGTAGAAGAGAGAGAGAAGGAGAAGAGAGAGAGAGAGAGAGAAGGGGAAAAAGGGGGAGGGGAGGGGGTTTTTTAAAGGTAAATAGCTCCACTTTTGCGTTTTTATCACAGTAAAGAGCTTTATGGACGGGGAAAACTGAGGCCCTTTGGGGGGTCTGGGTGGGAGGGGGGGGGGGGGAGGAGGACGGCGCCGGGCATCTCTTTAGAAGTGCTTAGGTTGGGGGGGGAGGAAGGAAAAAAAGGGAGGGGGGGAGGAGGAGGGGGGAGGGGAGGAAGGAGGAGGAGGAGAGGGGAGGAGCGCAGGCACAGCAGCAGGCAGCAGCAGCAAAGGGGGA
>NW_023646986.1:2500-5000 GCF_015228065.2 Penaeus monodon
ACACCCCTTTTTTTAAATTTGGGTTTTTGTCGGTTTCGGAGTGGGCTTATGGTTGCTGTCCCCCTTTTATATTATTTTCCCGTATTTTACAATATACCTCCCTCTCCCCGTTTTCGGTAGCTTTAGTACTAGGTGTTCTACAGGTCAAATGCTTTCGTAACGATGAATGCATCCAGGGGTTTCCTGTTTTGTTTTTTTTTCCTTTATTTTGGGTACGTGTGGTGTGGTTGTTGTTGAGAATCCCCGCGAAAGCCTTTGTTCTCTAGGCTTTAGAATCCCCGGGGCAGAGTGCGAGTTGGAGATTTTTGGAAAAATTTTTAAAATAAAGGAGGCTTTTGGGCGGAGTTTTTTTTGATCCTTTCGTCCCCTTTTTGTATCAAAAAAAATGTTGCATTTTTTTCCCGGCTTTTTTAGTTTTTTCCCTAAAGGCATTTTTTAAAAGATTGGCTAGTTCACCCCTTTTTTTCAATTTCTCCTGCATCTATTATAAAGGGTTTTATAATTCCATCTTCCCCCCCCGGGGTTTTTCCCCCCTTCATGCCCTTTAAGCCTCTTTTTTTTTCTTCTGTTGTGATGTTGGTTACGCTCTATTTTCCGCATTCCCTAAACCATGGGTCCCTTGAGTTTTTATAGTCCCCGTAAAATCCCCACTTTCTTTTGATTCATTCTTATTGTATGTTATTTCCATCTGGTTTCTTTATTGCATACAATTGATTTTTCCCTATACCCAGTCTCCTTTTAAAATGTTTTTATGCTGTACTGATTCACTGTTTTATTTTTTATTTGAGTATGAATTTCCGTAATCTTCCCTTTTTTTTTTATTTTAGTTTTTGTTAGTTCGGCAATTTTTATTTTTTCCCTGTTGCATATTTATGACCCTCGTTTTTTTATAAGCCCTTTTGTTCTACCGGAACTTGTGGAGTTCTTGCGATCTTTCCTCCTATTCTAGTGCAGATTCCCCTTTTTTGTCATTGAACTGGTTTGATTTGGGCAAGTTTAGACTTTGCGCGAGAAGGAAATCTGTTTTGATGGTTTGGTTAAATTCTTCGCTTGGTCTCAAGGAGTAATCTGGCTGTTGTTTTTGTAAGTTTATCCCTTTCCCCCTAGGTGTGTTTAATTTGGCCCCTTTACCCTTTTATGTCGTGCCCAAAATTTCCTTTATTAAAACTTCCCCATTTTTTTCTATATGCGTCTATTTGAAATTATGAAATCAAATTTTGTTTTTGTGTCAATGGGGGCTTCCCAAATCCACTTCCCCTCTTCTTTTTCGAAAAATGATTCTTTTTTGAGTGATCGAGCCTCCCAAAAAACAACTACATTTGTCCCTCTCATTCCAGTCCTATTTCCCTATTCCCTATTGCGGTTTCCTACGTCTTTTTTCCCATTTTTTACTTAGGGGTTCCCATTATTATGTGAAAGGTTTTTTTTTCCGGGTGGCTAAATGAAAATCTTTATAGAAATCCTTTCTTCACACTGTGGCTGCAGGTTGGGGCATAGACTTAACAAAACTTTAAGTTGTACCTATTTTTTGTTTATTGTTCTGAAGCCCCTCTTTCGCTTTTTACTAAGAAAATTTCCCCAATTCTTTTCTAAAAGTTTGGAAATAAAAGCCCCCCCCTAATTCTTTGCTACCTGGGGGTTTACCTTTCCAAAAGAGCCCTTCCATCATTAGATCTTCTGTCTTTGCCTATCTCTAACCCCCCAGAGCCACAATATCCCATTTGATAAAAAAATTCCCCAAATTGCTAGTAAATCGGATTCAGTTTTCATTGTCCTTTTTTATATGTGCAAAGGTCTCAAGGGGGGCCTGGTGGGTTTGGTTATAATTATATATATATATATATATATATTTTTTAATTAATAAAAAATAAAAAAATATATAATAATATTTTTTTTTTATTTTAATTATTATATAAAATATATATATATATATATATTTTTTTTTTTTTTTTTTTTGGGGTTTTGTTAATATATATATATATATATATATATATATATATATATATATGTATATATATATACATATATATATATATATATATATATATATATATATATATTTTATATATATATTATATATATATGGGGGTGTGGGGGTGTGTGTGGGTTTTGGGTGTGGGGTTGTGTGTGTGTGTGTGTGTGTGTGTGTGTATACACATATGCATGTATGTATATGTATGGATATATGTATATGTATAAGTGTGTATAGATAGATAGATAAATAGATACATACATGCATAGATATATAAATAGACTGTGTTTATATATTGATTAGGTACAGTGCAATAAGGAGAATGATAGTTAAATACAGACATACATGCACAGTATGATGAAATATAAAGTATATATCGAGACACCAGGTGGCCGGATCCCAGAGTAGAGATACCAGTAACAAAAGGAAATGGGTTATCGTTGCATTATATCCTCCGCATATTAATAGACTCATCCTTTGGTATGTAGATGATGGCGACACCGATGAAGAAGCAATAGAAGAATAATG
>NW_023646987.1:0-5000 GCF_015228065.2 Penaeus monodon
TTCCCCCTTTTCTTTCCTGTTTTTTGCTTGTCTGCTTGTCTTTTTCTGTCCCCTTGTCTGTCGTCTGTCTGTCTCTCTCCTCTCTCTCTCTCTCTCTCTCTCCCTCCTCTCTCTCCTCTCTCTCTCTTTTCTCTCTCTCCTCTCTCTCTCTCTCTCTCCCTCTCCCCTCTCCTCTCTCTCGCTCCCCACTCTATGCCCCCCCCCCTCTCCCCCCTCTCCCTCCCCCCCCCTCTTTTCCTTCTTTGGCACATGCATTTGATCAAACCCCCCACTACTTGAGTTATTTTTCCCCGCCTTTATGCTTTTTTGTTTGTTAGTTTCAAATTTTAACCGCCAACAAACAAGGAAAAAAGAGAAAGGGAGGAGAGAGAGAGAGAAAAAAAAAAACGAATAACAATTTCCCGATTTTCCTTTGATTTGCAACGACATCCCCCTTTACGTAATTCGGATGTAAAAAAAACGTAAAAGATAATTTTAAAAAAGGAAAAAAGGGAAAAAAAGGAAAGGGGAAATGGAAGAGGGGGGGGGGGGGGAGGAGGGGAAGAGGAAGGGAGGGGAAAAAGGGGAGGAAGAGGGGGAGGGGGAATAGGGGAAAGAGGAGGGGAAGGGGGAGGAGGAGGAGGAGGAGGAGGAAGAAGGAGTAGGAAGAAACAAAAAAGAGGAAGAAGGGGAAAGGAGAAAGGGGAAAAAAGGAGGAGGAAAAAAAAGAAGACACAGGAGGAAAGGAGGGTGTATATATTATATTATGCATAAATATATAATATTAATATATATATATTATAAAATTTATATATATTATATTATAATATATATATTATATATATAAACACACATGTATTGAAAATGCGGCTTGTCCAACGAATCATTATTATTATTAGTTTTATTATTTTTTTCCATATTTTATTATTTCAGTACTTTTATTTTTTTTTATTATTATTTTTATTTTTATTATTTTTATTATTATTATTATTATTAATATTTTATTTATTAATTTATTTTAATATTATTAATCAAAAATGAGACAAAACAGTGGAGTGGGCCAGCCAGACCCAATTCCCGTTTTTATCATATTATTATCTTATTATCATTTTATTATTATTACATTGTTATTTTTATTTTTATCATTTTTATCATTACTTTATATTAATAATATTTTAAAAAAATAACAAATTTCTCTGGATCGACCCCGGGTCTTGCGAGTGGGAGGGCGCCTTTTTTCCGATGCTGCCACCGAGATCAAAGAAATGCCGTGAAAATCATCATTTTATATTCGCAACCCCGATAAACGTGCATCCCTACCCATGTAATTAATAAAATTTTACACACCCCTACTTCTCAAAAATATATTATTATTATCATCATTCATATCATACCCCATATCATCATCATCCATTCCATCATCCATCATCATCATCATCATCATCATCTCATCCATCATTTTTATTATTTTATTTTATTTATATTATTATTATTGTTTACACACACACACACAACACACCACCACCCCCACAATAATATATATATATAATATATTAATATATAATATTATAATATATAATATATATATATATATTTTTTTTTTTTTTTTTTTTTTTTTTTTTTTCGGTAGGTTCATTTTTGAGCCCCCGTGGTCACAGCATGCCCAAAGGGGCCCCCCACACCCCGATAAATTTTTTCGTAAATTTAAATTGATATCATTTACTGACGTTGATAAATTTGAGGGAAAACCCCTTGCCCACACCGGTCAGGATTTTACTTCAATTTTCATTTTGGGTTCATAATTTCGAGATGAAAGCATTTGGCCTAGGAAATGCTTGTTTGGACACTCCCAACGAAAGAAAGGGGTAATGGGCAAAGCAAGGTTCAAAGGGAACTGGGGACACACACGATTGCTGAGGAATTAGGACGAAGACCCAAGGATTACGGGGAATTTCCTCAGATTGGACCCCCAAATCTTACGAAAAATTCAAAATTTGTTAAAATAAATTTAGAGTTTAATGTTCTTTGTTTTTTTCCATACAATTTTTATTGCGTCAGCCTTTTTCTCCCGGCGATTTACCCGGATTTTTTTTTTCCAAAGGCCGGTAAGGATCTATAAACTCGAATATCTCCATCATCATTTTACGCCACTTTTTTTTCTTTTTTTCAGCCAGATTAGAGACGCTCTTTCACTGCTGAAAGGGAAAACACTAAATTACTGATCAAAAATTTGACTTTTGCCCACACACGCTCAATTTCTTTGAAGCCCCATCAATAATGTCAAAGGATTTTTACTTCATAAAATTGTTCAATGAAATTGTTTCAATTAAATTGATATCAATGCCCCCCCACACAGGGTCAATTTTTTCATCAACATTACGTCAAAAATTGTAAAAAATTAAATTACAAAAAAATTGATCGGTTTTTGGGGGCCCCTTTAATTGGTTTTCATTTTAGACCCCTTTGGGAGTGAACGGGGTAGGGTCCCCAGTTCCTTTTCCACGGAGGTGGGGTTCCCTTTTTGGGTAATCATTCCCCCATTTACCCGGGCTTGGGGACCAACACTGATTGGGCGGCTTGCCTATTACGTATTTGATGAGCCCACACCGGCCCCCTTCCGGGGAAAAGGAACTGGGACCCTACCAGTACTCACTCCAAGAGCTCACAACATGAAACACAATTAAGTATCATCTGTGACCACGGCGGCTCAGACATGAACCTACCTTTTAAAAGAAGAGGGTGTGGTGGGTGGGTATCAAAATATAGACGCAGACACACCCATTATGGCCAGGTCACATCATCTTTAAAATTCCTAGAGCCCAATTAAGACTGGGGCTTAAAAAAAAGTGTCAATCCAATACAATCATTGCCACGTACAAAAGGGCTCCCCGTAAAGAACGAGGCTAAGCACCAACTCCAAAGGGGACTATTCACGAAGCGAAAAAAAAACCTAAGTTTTTTCCCAAACGCAAATTTGACTTAGAATGCAGACCCCAAAAAAGGGCAGTGCCCAAGCCGTTCTGATGCAACCTGACAGGGGTCAAGTGAACAAAATTATGGAGTCGCATTTCTTCACAAGTTTACATTTTTCAGACGGTCAGCCCACAAGAAAAGAAACGAAAGTTTGCCATATTGAGATACTCCGGGATTCTTTTCCCTAAAATCAAGAAAATTCCGTCCAGAAATGCGGAAACAGTCGTAAATAATGACTCAACATAAAAAAAAAACTATTCATTGACTGCAAACTCCGTAGGCAACTACAGATGAATTTATTTATCTTTGTCGCCAAACAGGCTGTGAGTACAGACTGATCTTATAGGGTTACCATTTCGGGGCCCCCCGAGCGCTGACACGCTTTCACGGGTGTAACAAAGTGTTCTGTTTCCTTATGGAAAAAACATTGGATGTTTTTAAAAAAAAAAAAAAAAAGTATTTGAGCAACTGATATCTTGTAACCAGCACGAAAAGGATGAAAAGCGGGGGCTAAAAAAACCGTAAATCACCCGTCATCCCTCTCCAGATGCTGCTTCGCCATTTTTCTGCTTTTTGCCCCTTGAAGGGCCAGGGGATTAGCAGCCTCACCTTTGGGCACAGCGTCTGCGGTTTTTAAGGAGTATTTCCGCTCCAAAAACATTTTCCCTTTCGTTTTTGTTACCCCAACGCCACTGGATGCTCTAGGATCTCTCTCTGCGTTCTCCGTCGAAGAACATTCATTGCCCTTTGAGGAAACCCGGTTTTTTGCAAAAATATATATATAAATATATATATATATATATATATATATATATAAAATATACATAAATGGACTAATTATATTGTATATAAAAATATATAAATATATATATTATTTATATATTATATATATTATATATATATAATATTTATATTTATATATATTAAAATATGTATATATATATAGGTGTGTGTGGTTGTTTTTATAAACATAATTATATATTAAAAATCCACTATGTTTATAGTATTTTACTGTAATAAATCAGGGGCTTTCTCCACGTATTATTTTTATTATTTTTATTATTTTTATTTTTATTTTTATTTTTTTTTTTTTAAATTTTTATTTTTATTTTTATTTTTTTTATTATTATCATTTTTTGTCAATTTCATTATTTATTATTATTATTATTATTATTATTATTATTTTATTTTTATTATTATTATTAATTTGTTATTATTTTATAATATTATTATCAAATATAAAATTATTATCAATTTTAATTTAAATGAAGCAAAAAAGCTAGCGATGGGCTATATTATATATTATATACATATATAATATAATTATATTATAATATATATAATATTATAATATATATATATAATAATGAATATATGTTATATATGTGTGTTGGGGTGTGGTGTGTATCATATATTTTAATTATATATTATATATATAATTATTTATATATATTATATATATATATTTAATTATACATAATATATTAATATATATATAATATTATATAATTCATATATAATTTTTTATAATTCATATACACAATGTATTATATGTATTTTTCATGTATATGAAAATCACTGCTTTTCCACACGTTTATTATTTTTATTATTATTATTTTTAAATTTTTCATATTATATTTTTTCTTATTATTATTTTTTTTTTAATTATTTTTATTATTATTTTATTATTTTATTATTATTATTATTATGATTATTATTATTATTATTTTTATCATTATTGTTTTTATTATTATTTTCATTATTATTATACTATTATTTTTATTTTTATTGTTATTACTATTATTTTTGTTATTATTTTTCTATAAAATTATTAAAATAATATAAAATTTTTAAATTTTAATTTTGAATGAAAGAAAAAACCAGCGAGTGGGCTAGCCCGACTCCAGCTTACCGACTTTTTTCAGCCTGTGGCCTGCTGCTCCCCCTCTCTACCTAGCTCCGACCCAGTTACCTCCCCCCCTCGAGAGGGGGACTTCTCCGTGGGAACGCTCGTGAACCGCCAAACACAGCAGGTGCATGAAACACTG
>NW_023646988.1:0-7424 GCF_015228065.2 Penaeus monodon
CCAAAAAAGGGAACGACGCAAGACTTGATTACCTTTCACCCGAGCCTTGTGACTGTTCAGTGGCCCCAATGTCTCCAGGGAGAGGAAATTTCCCTTCCCCTCGGGTGACGTCAATAGACCCCTGGCTGCTTCGGTTTATCCCCCTGAAGACCTCCCAAGAGCAACGGGGTCCATCGGGTTTGTGGTTTCGTGAATCAGTCAGAGACTGCCAGGGTGAACCATTGGCACACTCCCCCCCCTAGTCTGTCCAGGGAAAATTTTAGGGTGGCCAGGGGAGGGACGGGGATTTTTGAAGGGGAAACCGCAGGGTAGCCACAACCCCCTAGGGTCTGTCCCAAGAATCAACATCCGGTAAACCTGCAGTTCTGGAGGATTCTCCATTGATGCTAACAAGAATGTGGTCGATCCCCTTGGCCACTGTACCCGTATCGCTGTCCCAGGCCCAGGATGTGGGTTGGAGCGTGGTACCAGGAGCCAGAGACCCTCTTTTCTGGGAAGGGGGCTATTCTCGCTCCTGGGATCAGCAAACCCAAGCCAGGGGGCCGGAACATTTTGTAGTGAGTCCCGCTCCTACTGCCCTTTTGGAAACCCCACACCCGCCGCATCACGGAGACACTGCGAGGTGCAGAAGGTACCGCCTGACAAAGGGCTGAGGAGAAGGATGGAGACGCCCTGGACATTTTTAGATTTTTGAAAAAATTTTGGGCCCAAGATAATCGAGGTAACACTCACGTTCCCCCTCAAGGCCTGGCGAGGGATAACGTAGTGGATCGCCCGAGATACAGGGATATCAAGTGGCGCCCAAATGGCGGGACAAGGCAAAGGAAAAATCTCCAACGGGCATTTGGGCAAACCCCCTCAGTAGCCCACGGAAAAAATTTTTTACCTTTTATTTGAATTTATGTACATTTTTTTCCCTTTTTTATTTTTATATTGTGTTATGATTTTTTTTTAATTTAAAACCCTTTAATTTTAAAAATTTCCCCCCCCCGGAAATCTAAGTGAAATTTTTTTTTTTCAGAGAAACATTTAGAGAAGACAGACAAGTTTAATGAGGAAAAGAGTCTAGATGCCGAACATCCCTGGTGCACGACCCTTTTTTGCATAAAAAGGGGGTCAACCCCCTTAGTTGAGTTACGCATTAACCACGGGCGGCTACTTTAGATAACGCCATTTTCTCGATTTTTTCATTTTATTTTTGTTTTGTTTACTTTTTCGGCATTTTATGGAATCTACATGGTTGCAGCATTAAGAGGGATTTCCCCCTTTTTTAAACGTATTTGTGCTGTGCTTTTATGTTTTCAGAGGTTTATTTTCTTTTCTTTTTTGTGCCCATTTAATTTTAAAAAATAGTTTTGAGTTTTGATTTTTTTTGTTTTTTTCCAAAAAGGGTTTTTTAAAGGAAATATAAAAACTTTGTATATTATAAATGAATGATGGAAGAAATATAAAAACTTATCTTGACTTCTATGAGCAATTTAATACAATTTAAACAGTAAAGTTTTTTATTTATTTAATTTATTTAACGTTTTTTATAAAGTAATAAGTTTAATTTTTCCTGTTATTTTATTTTTTCGTTTATTATTAACAAGCTTTAATTTCTATATTTTTTGGGGAATGCTTTGGGCAAATGACTGTTTCCACATTTTTTTTCTTACAAGAAACCAAGTGTAATAGTGCACAAGACATACGCAAAAAGACAATTATTCAGTGCCAAACAGGGGCCGGAGGCTTAGGTCTCTTGGCTCCCACGGGGGCCGCAAATAGGGGAAAAAGACTGATAACCCCCACGATCTCATAGCCCGCTCGGTCACAGCCGGATACCCCATTGAAGTCACCCAGAACAATGCGAATATCTCGCTGGGGGCAATTGTCTGCCACAGATGCAAGTTTGGCGTAGAACGCCTCTTTCAAACAATTTTATATGCATCGGTAGGAGCGTATACAGCAATAAGAGACATGAAGCCAAAAGCATGCTTCAGCCTCAATGCCATAATACGCTCATCAACCGGTGTCACCTCAACTACCGAGGGTTGAAGTCAGCTGGAGATGGCTATGGCTACACCCTGGAGGTGGTGACCATCGCTGCGGCCTGACCAGTAGTAGGTGTACCCACCCACACTGCTTGTGCCGCTACCAGGTCTTCTCACCTCTGAGAGGGCAGCCACCTCAACTCCCAGTCACTTCTATTCCCGCGATAGCAGAGGTAACTGCTCATCCTGCAGCAAGGACCAGATGTTCCAAGCGCCTACTCAGAAAGCATGCCTGAGGTTAAACCTCAGGTGGTCACCCCGGGTGCACGCCACCTCTGCCGCCCCCGCCGACACAGCTCCAAATAAAGGGGGTCGGCAGGCTGTGGGACTGCCCATTCGCTTGTGGGGTTCCCGAGGGCTTTGCTTCACAAGCTTCATGGTGGGTTGGTGCCTGCCGGGGCACAGGCGGGACGAGTAACTCTCGTTCCAATCCTGCGCCCCAACATTTGCCCTCCCAGTGGGACCCACAGCCCGCCTTACTTGCTGGGTGGGAGGGACAACACCCCACCCCCCAGCATATCCATCTATTTTTGACGTTACCGGTGGATCTTTCTGGGGGGGCGGAGGACTGGCAAGGCCCACCTCCCCCGAGCCGCCCCATTACCCCAGGGTAGCTATGGGGCAGGAGTTGGTACAGAGCCAGAGCGTGTCCACACGCCGGTGGGCCATAGCTCGTACCTCTAGGGCCTCCTGCTGCTGAGATCCCCCACAGTTTAGTCTGGGACCGCAAAGTGCCCAGTTACCCATGGGTGGCCACGAGGAGGCACTGCAGAAGTCTTGCTGATGGAGAGGCTGTGACCTGGCAGGGAGATTTATGCAAAAGCTGCTCCCCTTTTCGCACTGAGCTAGCCAGTGGTGGAAGCTGCAAGCGAGAAGGCATGCAAGCATGTGATGATTGTCCTGACCATGCGACAATTACAGTTTTCTCTGATAATGTCCATACAAAAGAAAACGAATGTAACGGGTAAACTTAAAGATTAAGATTTTTTATGTTTTAACGTTTAGGGAGGTGAATTAAGATTAGAAAAAATGATATGAAATACCATCTTTTCTATTTGATATGACAATTTGATAATGGAGATAATAAATTTAATTGTTTAAATAATCATGGAATTAATAAAGGTTGTACTTATAGTACTATTACTAAATAAATAAATAAATAAACAAAAATAAAATAATCTTATTAAAAATTGTATTGGTATATTGCCATTATTATTATAATCATAAGCTTTATTATTATTGTTATTAGTAATAATAATGATAGTATTATCTATCATTCTTATCTTTAGCATTATAATTATAATAATTATCGTTCTCATTATCATCATCATTATTATCATCAATGAAAGTAATAATAAAAGTAATAATAATGAAAATAACAATAGCAACAACAACAACAATACTATTAATAATTATTATAATAATGGTAATAATAGTAATGATGATGATGATGATGATGATGATGATGATGATGAAATAATAACGATAATAAACATAATAATAATTTTAATAATGATAATGAAAAAAATAATAATGATAGTAATAATGATAACTATAACAATGATAATATAATAATCAAAATAATAATAATAATAAAGATAATGATAATAATAACAACAGCGCACACACGTACAGGTCCAATTATATATATATATATATATATATATATATATATATATATATATATATATATATATATATATATATATATGCTCATACACACACACACACACACACACACACACACACACACACACACACACACACACACACACACACACAATACATAGAAAGGCTGGATGATACACTTCACACCTCTGTCCCCAGCAGCTACCTTTCCTCCTTGAGAGGTTGCAGATGCCCTGCTATGCTTTCTCTTTTGGCACTTCTAAGATGTAAGTAAGCATATGCCTTCGAAGGGAGCCGCCGCATAAAAGGACACATTTCGTCAAACAGGATAGAGACGGCAGATAGACCAAGCCACACAGGGTCTAAATCCACCCCCTCGTCCTCGATGCCGGGGATATGGGGGGGTCGCTTGGGGTCTCATATCTACCTTCCTCAGTAAACCCAATAAGCTAAGACTAGTGGGAAATGGAGTCACCAATGCTAATTCGCCTACGATGCCGCGCTTCTCGTCGACGCCTGTTGCTGATCCACGCTATATGCGGACAAGGTATTGTCTTTCCTCCTCACCTCCCTTACCACCCAGCCATTGCTACCAAGTCCTCTTCCTATACACGCCTACCCACACCATGTCTACCCTACTACTTTGTGCTGACCACTCGCGCCTGTTGTACCATCTTGACAAAATCGCACCCTACACTGTAACACTCGCCAATCCAGCCCACCTGCCTCACCAGCTCTTCACGAACCTTCGGCAGCACAGTCATGAAGTCACAGTTCTTCCCAGCACTACCAATACTTTCTCACTATTAAAAGTATTTGTGCCTATTAGTGCCAGATTTACTATTTCCTTCCCTATAGCCACCTACATCTTACTTACAAGTTGCCTCAACAACACACATTACTAACTTTATATTACAAAACTTCTCGCTGTCTATCATTGTTTAATGACACAACAAACGGTCACCACTCAGATCAGACCTAAGTGACACACACTCTCACCTCACCCTCATTCCCCTGCCCTAATCATTCCTTAATTGATATAGTGTATTTTTTCTGTCTATTATAATTTTTGCCCTCACATTGCACAGTTTATTATATTTCACTTTTCTCAGAGCAAATAATTACCGATTGATGTTATATTTGCTTGATCATTTTCATTATGTCATCCATAACTTTGCTATTTTGTCCTTAGTAATGCTGGAATTTATGCTTCTTTGGTTTTAAGGTTTATATAGGCTTACATAGTTATTATTACTGTAAATTAATTTTAAGCCTGGCTCATGGCTGTAAACATAGGAATCCTGTGCCCTGCCACACTGAGAAATTATGCACACTTACGCTCACATGATTGACACGCCTGAGATGCGCACCTGTATAAGCATAAGTATTTGCCTATTTAGCCTGAAGATATAGGATTCTTGTCCGAATAATTTTTCTCCCTACAGTTTGATGGTACTGTACTGAACTCACTAATCCTGACAAATCCTAAGTAATTACCATTTCCTCACTTGACAAGTTACCCTTCTTGTGACAAATTGTTCTTATTACACTCTCATTTTTCTTGCAACTTAGTAAGGTGATTGCCAAACATGTTACTATCCACTTCAGCCTTATATTTCGGCTTCTGAAAATAATGTGAGTCGCCTTTCTATATATTAGTGCGAAACCTCCCCCACACCCACAACCCAAACACGCGACAACCCAAGTGAAGACTGGATCATCAGGAACCATCTGAAAGATGCCGTGCATGTATCCCTACATGCTTAATACAGTGTTTTACGCAGTGCCGATCGATGTAAACAATACATAGCAAGACCAAATGGTATGCTTCAAACCTCTATTCCCAGCCTTTCCTCCTTGAGCGGATGCAGGTGCCCTGCTCTGCTTTCTCTTTTAAGCATCTGCCCTCATATATATATATATATATATATATATATATATATATATATATATATATATATATATATATATATATATATATATATATATAAATATATATATATATATATATTTATATATATATATATATATTTATATATATATATATATATATATAAATATATATATATAAATATATATATAAAAATATATATATATATAGAACTATATATATATATATATATATATATTCGTGTTACAGGCAATATATGAAACCAGTCATTACACGTAATGCCTAACATTGTTAGGCATTACGTGTAATGGCTGTGACCACCAGTCATTTCACGTAATGACGCAAATACCCACTCATTCCATGTAATGATTTAAAAATGGGACCAGTTATTTCATGAAATGACTGAACTAATAACGCAAAGATATCAACTACTATTCACACTTTATTTCAATTCATAAAAACGTTAATACACGCATGTGCAAGTATTCACACTTTGTAATTTGTTTGTGCAAGTTATGGTGCAAATGATACTGTTCACACATTCCTTCAGGTCATGAAATACAATTAGGTACCATACAAGTTGTCCTTCATTTGTGCATATGATGATGACATGTAAATACTGTTCACATAATTTTCAGTTATATATCCCTGAATTGAAGCATTGTCAAAGAGGTCCAATTTTAGACTTTATTAGCACAAGTCATGCTGGTGTGGCACCTACATTTACATTTAACTTTGTTTTTAAAGCACTTACATCTGTTTGTTCGACACTTTTTGGGTCCTGCGCAGTTGTAATTGACAAAACCCTGTCCACCACAGTTCGATTCAAAGGTAAAGGCTTCTCACAGAGACTGATGGACTCCTCTCCCAGAAGGCGCTGAGGGCATAAGTCAAACTGGTTGCATGACAGCTTGGCCTTCAGAACTCCTGCCTTAACTCCAATGGTGTACATGTCATTTTGGTCACGTTCCAAGATGACACCGAGAATGTGGAATAGGGACAGCAGCATTATCAAGTGGTTCGCCGGCTGTAAGGTCAATTTGACTCCATTTGACCATGCGTTCAGCCTGGGCAAATTGACTCGTACAGGTTCCTTTTCTCTGGGCAATGATATTATTCTCTCTGCAGCTCAAATCGTTTTCAGGCGATGCACCGTGGTTGACCAAAGTTACTGCTCGGCTGACAGCAGGGTTGGTCTCTCTCTGGGTGCTGGAGACTATTGACTGATGACAACCACGTTCAGTATCGATGTCAAGATTGGCTGTTTGAGAACAACAATGTACCGGATGGTTCTGGTCTACTGACGGATGATGGCCATGCTCCGCATTAACATGAACCTTGGCTGATACAAGTTGAACAGGTACCGGGTGTTGGGGGCTACTGAAGGAGGACTGGGACGTTCCGTATCAAAGTGAACTTCAGCTGATTCAGCACTGGGAACAGGACCTGGTTCCTCTCCGTTCTGACCGGTGGTGAGTACAGCTAACAGATCATCCTCACACTGCATCCTTTGAATTACCTCATCAGGCAGCGAGGACGATGTCAGGCCAACTTTGGCCTCACATCCAAACATAGCTGTAGAGGGTGATCTGTGAATACCTGCATGCAAGCTGGAATTCTTCTGGAACTGGACAAACTTGATTCCAATGCTCCAATCCGTGGTGTTCTTGTCTCCCATCCATGCAACCAGCATGTCTTTGATGTCACCGTTTGCTCTTTCCATGGATCCTTGGCTCTGTGGATGTCGAGGCTTTCCATGAGCGAGGACTAGTTTGGGCCAGATGATTTTCAGCTCACTGATCACTTCGGCTGTGAACTCTGATCCATTATCACTCTGAACAAGAGAAATATGTCATTGAGAACTGTCACGT
>NW_023646989.1:0-7423 GCF_015228065.2 Penaeus monodon
ATTAGTTATAAATTATTTATTGACTTGTATGTTTTATTATTTATTATTATTTGTACTGGTAGTATAATTGCAAAAATAATTATTATAACAGTAATAATTACAGTAATAACGATACTAATTAGATAATGATATAAATAATTATTATAAAATCGTTATTATTGTTATTATTATTGTTATTACTATTATTATTGTTGTGGTTATTAGTATTTTTGCAAAAATATATACTATAACTCCAATAATTGCAATAATAATGATAACAATTGCAATAATGATGATAATAATTGCAATAATGATGATAATGATGATGATATTATGATAATGATGATAATGATGATGATAACGATAATAATGATGATAATCATGATAATGATGATGATAATAACCGGAATTGTGTCCATATATAATATAAAAAAGGTATAAGAAAACATTCCAAAAAGTCGAAAAGCGGCAAAATCTAGCGAAATATAGCCTTTGAGAGTATACTCCAAAATGACGTTTTTTTCGATTTCTTTGGTGATTTCGGCAATTATTAGGGTAATAATGATAATAATTACCAGAATTGTATTAATCATAACAATAATGATGATAAAAGTGAGAATAAAGAGAATTTTGATAACATTTGAATATTATTAAAATTATTATTATTATTATTATTATTATTATTATTATTATTATTATTTATTATTATTATATATTATTATTTTATTATTTTATATTATATTATTATTACTAATATTTAATTATTAGTATCATTGCCAAAAATATTATATTGTAAATAATAACAATATAATAAAGTATAAGTAAATAATATATAATGCTAGTGGTTATAATATGTTTTAGTATTATTATTGTTTATTACATTATATTATGTTTTATGTAGTATAATGCAAAAAATAATTATTATAAAAGTAATTAATTAAGTATAATATATTAAGATTATTAATATTATTTAAAATCGTTATTAATGATTATTATTATTGTTATTACTATTATTATTGTATGGTTATAGTAATTATTGCAAAAATATATATAACTCCAATAATTGCAAAATAATGATAACAATTGCAATAATTGATAAATTGCAATAATGATGAAAATATGAGATATGATGATAATATGAATTGATGTGATTAACGATATAATGATGATATATAAATTGATGATAAACAGGAATTGTTGTCCATATATATATAAAAAGTATAAAAAAACTTCCCAAAAGTCGAAAAATCGGAAAATCTACGAAATATACCTTTTGAGTAGTATATCAAAATGACGTATTTTTCGATTTATGGTGATTTGGCATATATTAGGGTAATAATGATATAATTACCAGAATTTATTAACATAACATATATAATAATGAAATAAGAAATTTTATAACATTGAATATTATTAAAATTATTATTATTATTATTATTATTATTATTATTATTTTATTATTATTATTTTATTATTTTTATTATTAATATTATTATATTATATCTTAATAATAGTATCATTGCCAAAAAATCTATTATATCTGTAGTAATAACAATAATAATAATAAGTATAAGTATATTATAATATGCTAGTGGTTATATATTTTATTAGTATTATTATTGTTATTATTATCATTATTATTATTTGTACTGGTAGTATAATTGCAAAATAATTATTATAACAGTATAATTATAGTAATAACGATACTAATTAAGATAATGATATAAATTAATTATTATAAAATCGTTATTATTGTTATTATTGTTGTTATTACTATTATTATTGGTGTGGTTATTAGTATTATTGCAAAAATATATAATATAACTCCAATAATTGCAATAATAATGATAACAATTGCAATAATGATGATAATAATTGCAATATGATGATAATGATGATGATAATGATGATAATGATGATGATAACGATATAATAATGATGATAATCATGATCATGATGATGATAATAACAGAATTGTGTCCATATATAATATATAAAAAAGGTATAAGAAAACATTCCAAAAGTCAAAAAAGCGGCAAAATCTAGCGAAATATAGCCTTTGAGAGTATACTCAAAATGACGTTTTTTTTCGATTTCTTGGTGATTTCGGCAATTATTAGGGTAATATGATAATAATTACCAGAATGTATTAATCATAACAATAATGATGATAAAAGTGAGAATAAAGAGAAATTTGATAACATTTGAATATTATTAAAATTATCATTATTATTATTATTATTATTATTATTATTAGATTATTATTATTATTATTATTATTCTAATTATTATTACTATTATTATTATTAGTATCATTGCCAAAAATATACTATAACTCCAATAATGGCAATAATAATTATAACAATTGCAATAATGATGATAATAATTGCAATAATGATGATAATGATGATGATAATGATTATAATGATGATAATGATGATGATAACGATAATGATGATGATAATCATGATAATGATGATGATAATAACAGGAATTGTGTCCATATATAATATAATAAAGGTATAAGAAAAACATTCCCAAAAGTCGAAAAAGCGGCAAAATCTAGCGAAATATAGCCTTTTGAGAGTATACTCCAAAATGACGTTTTTTCGATTTCTTTGGTGATTTCGGCAATTATTAGGGTAATAATGATAATAATTACCTGAATTGTATTAATCATAACAATAATGATGATAAAAGTGAGAATAAAGAGAATTTTGATAACATTTGAATATTATTAAAATTATTATTATTATTATTTATTTATTATTATTATTATTATTATTTATTTATTATATTATATTATTATATTATTATTATTATATTATCTTAATTATTAGTATCATTGCCAAAAAATCTATTATCTGTAATAATAACAATAATAATAATAAGTATAAGTATAAATAATAATGCTAGTGTTATAATATTGTTATTAGTATTATTATTGTATATTATCCTTATTATTATTTGTACTGGTAGTATAATTGCAAAAATAATTATTATAACAGTAATAATTACAGTAATAACGATACTAATTAAGATAATGATATAAATAATTATTATAAGATCGTTTTATTGTTATTATTATTGTTTTACTATTATTTTGTTGTGGTTATTAGTATTATTGCAAAAATATATCTCTAAGCCAATAATTGCAATCATAATGATAACAATTGCAATAATGATGATAATAATGCAATAATGATAATGATGATGATAATGATGTAAGATGATAATGATGATGATAACGATAATATTGATGATAATCATGATATGATATGATATAACAGGAATTATTCCATATATAATATATAAAAAGGTAATAAGTAAAAACATCCGAATATCGAAAAAGCGGCAAAATTTACGAAATATAGCCTTTTGAGAGTTACTCCAAAATGACTGTTTTTTTTTTTGTTGTGGTTTTTGTATTTCGGCAATATAGGGTAATATGATAATAATTACCAGAATATAATTAATCATAACAATAATGATGATAAAAGTGAGAATAAGAGAATTATTGATACATTTGATATTATTAAAATATATTATATTATTATATATTATTATTATTATATATTATTATTATTACTATTATATATATATATTATTATGATAAATTCTTAATTATTAGTATCAATTGCCAAAAATCTATATATCTTATAATAACAATAAAATAATAAGTATAAGTTAATTAATATATGCTCGAGTTATATTTATTAGTATATTATGTTATTATATCATTATATTATTAAATGTATGGTAGATTAATTGCAAAATTAATTATTTATAACAGTAATATTACAGTTATAGCGATACTAATTAAGATATTATGATATTAATATAATTATTATAAAATGTTATTATTGTTATTATTATTGTTATTACTATTATTATGTTTGTATATTAGTATTATTGCAAAAATATATACTATAACTAAATAATTGCATAATAATGATAACATTGCAAATATTGTGATAATAATTTTGTATATGATGATAATGATTGATACTGGAATGATGATAATGATGAAATGATGATGATAACGTAATAATGATGTAACATGATATGATGAGATAATAACAGGAATATGTTCCATATAAATATTAAAAGAGGTATATAAAAACATTACGTAAAGTCGAAAAAGAGGTATAATTCTTAGCGAAAATATACTTTTGAGAGTATACTCCAAAATGACGTTTTTACTCGAATTCATTGGTGATTTCGGCAATTATAGGGTAATAATGATAATAATTACCAGAATTGTATATATATAATAATAATGATGATAACAGTGAATAAAGAGAATTTGATAACATTTGATATTTATAAATTATTAAGATTATTATTATTATTATTATTATTATTATTATTATTAAATTACTAAATTACTTTTGATATTATTATCTATTATATTATTATTATTACTATTAGTTTTCATTATTAGTATCATGCTAAAAATTATCAAACTGTCATAATAACAATAATAATAATAAAGTAAAGTATAATAATAATAATGCAGTGGGTTTTTAAATTGTTTTTAAATATTATTATTTTTAAATTTATTATTTATTTTTTGGACTGGTAGATAATTTCAAAAATAATTTTTTATAACCGTAAAAATTCCGTAAAACGATTTTCTAATTAAGATAATGATATAAAAAATTTTAAAAAAAACTTTTTTATTGTTATTTTATTTTTATTATATTATTATTGGGGTTTTTGGGTTTTTAGTATTATTGCAAAAATATATAATTAACCCCCCAATAATTGCAAAATAAAAGATAAAAAAATTGCAATTTTGATGATAAAATTGCAATAATGATGATAAGATGATGATAAGATGAAAAATGAGTGATAACGATTTAAAAAGGATAATAAAGATTGATGTTATAATAAAAAGAAATTTTTCCCTATAAATATAAAAAAAGGGATAAGAAAAAAATTCCCAAAAATCGAAAAACGGCAAAATTAGCGAAATATAAACCCTTTTTAGAGTATACTCCAAAAGACGTTTTTTTTGATTTTTTTGGTGATTTCGGCAATTATTTGGGTTAAAAATAATTTTAAATTTCCAGAATTTTTATTAAACATTTAAAAATTTAAAGGGTGATAAAAAAAGGGGAATAAAAGAATTTTTATACATTTGAATATTATTAAAAATTTTTATTATTATTATTATTTTTATCATTATTAAATTTTTAATTTTTTATTAAATTTTTATTAATTATTATTAATTTTTTATTATTATTATTATTATTATTATTAAATTTTTATTACATTTTTCTTAAATTAAAAGATTCCCTTTTCCAAAAAAACTATTATATTTTAATAAAAACAATAAAAATAATAAGTATAAGTATAATAATAATAATGCCCAGTGGTTTTTAATATTTTATTAGTATTATTAAATTTTTATTATTATCATTTTTAAATTTTTGTTTCTGGTTTGTATTTTTTGCAAAAAAAAAATTATTTTTAAAATTAAAAAATTACAGTATAACGATACTAATTTTAAAATAATGATTAAATAAATTTTTAAAAATCGTTATTATTGTTTTTTTAATTTTTATTACTATTAATATTTTTGTGGTTTTTTGTTTTTATTGCCCCAAAAAAAAACTTTTAAAATCCCAAAAAATTGCAATAATAAAGATAAATTGCAATAAAGATGAAATAATTGCAATAATGATTATAAAAGATGGGGTGATAATGATGATAAAGATGATGGGAAAAGATAATAATAATGATAAACATGATAATGATATAAAAATAAAAGGAAAATTTTGTCCATATTAATATAAAAAGGTATAAGAAAAACATTCCCAAAAATCGAAAAAACTGGAAAAACTTTGCGAAATATAGCCTTTTGAGAGTATAATCCCAAAAAGACGTTTTTTTGATTCTTGGTGAAATTTTTGGGAAATTTTTAGGGAAAAATGAAAAAATTACCAGAATTGTATTAAACATAAAAATCATGATGATAAAAGTGGAATAAAGAGAATTTTGATAACATTTGAAAATTATTAAAAAAATTTTATTTTATT
The DNA here is from genome assembly GCF_015228065.2 of Penaeus monodon. Classification (NCBI taxonomy): domain Eukaryota; kingdom Metazoa; phylum Arthropoda; class Malacostraca; order Decapoda; family Penaeidae; genus Penaeus; species Penaeus monodon. The sequence continues at coordinate 6,024 of NW_023646989.1, forward strand.
TTTTTTATTATTTTTATTTTTATTTTATTTTATTATTATTACTAGTTATTATTTTTATTATTATTACTATTTTCTTAATTTTTAGTTTTCCCTTGCCAAAAATTATTAAACTGTAATAATAAAAATAATAATAAATATAAGTAAAATAAAAATAATTTCTAGTGGTTATAATATTGTTATTAGTATTATTATTTTTATTATTATCATTATTTTTATTTTACCCGGTGTATAATTGCAAAAAAAAATTTTTATAACAAAAAATACAGTAAAAGGATACTATTAAGGAATTTTATAAATATTTATTTAAAATTTTTTATTGTTATTATTATTTTTATTATTATTATTATTATATTGGTTTTAGTATTATTAAATATATACTTTTAACTCAATTAAATTGATATATAAAAAAATTCAATAATGATGTAATAATGACAATAATGAGATAATGATAGATAATGATATAATGATGATAATGATGGTGATAAGATAATAATGATATAATCATGATAATGATGTATATTAAGATTGTGGTCATATAATATAAAAAAAGTATAAGAAAACATTAAAAGTCGTAAAAATACTAATAAGAAAATTACGAAATATAGCCTTTTGAGGTATACTCCAATATGACGTTTTTCGATTTCTTTGGTGTGTGGAATTATTAGGTGTAATAAAATAATAATACCCAATAATTGTATTAATCATAACAATTGAATAAAGTGAAATAAAAAGAAATTTGATAAGTTTGAATATTATTGAAATTTTTATATATTATTATTTTTAATATCATTATTATTATTATTATTATGATATGATATGATTATTAATACATATCTTAATATATAAAATAAAAAAATCTATTATATGTAATAAACCAATAATAAAAAGGGCAAAGTATAATAATATAAGCTTTGAGAATATATTAGTAATATAGTTTTTTATCATTTTTGATTTTACTGGTATAATTGAGGGTAATAATAATAATTACAAAATTATTAATCATAAAATAATGATGAAAAAGTGAAATAAAAAATTTGATACATTTGAATATATTAAATATTTTATTATATTATAATTATTATTAATATTATATATTATATATTATTATAATAATATTATTATTCTATATATTAATTATTAATATCAAAAATCTATATATTGAATAATACATAATAATAATAAGTATAATAATAAATTAATGTGTATAATATTTTTATTAGTATTATTTTTGTTATTTTTATCTTATTTTTATTGTACTGGTAGTAAATTTTCAAAAAAATTAATTAAAAATTATTAAAACCCAAAAAAAAAAATTTTTAAAAAATTTTTTAAAAAATTTTTTTAATTTTTAAGATTTTTAATTTTTGGGATTTTTTAATGAAAAAAAACTATTATTAAAA
>NW_023646990.1:0-7423 GCF_015228065.2 Penaeus monodon
ATTATAATCGTTATAATTATAATATTATTATGTATATATTATGTAGTACGTACTATTAATATATATATATATTAATTTAATTTATATTGAATATAAATTGTTATATATTATTATTTGTATGATTTATTGAAAATAATATAATCATATTAATATATGATAACGATTAATAATGATGATAATATTGAATAATATGTAATAAGATGATTGTATATATGATAAATTAGGTATAAAATTCCAAAATAAAAAATATGATAATCATGATAACGATTTATAAGAAAATGGTTTAAAATATAGATGTATCAGAGATAAAATTAAAAGTGAAAAGCCAAATTAAAATATAACTTATGATATAAAAAATGAAAAATTTTTTCATTTATTTTAAATTAATATTTTTAATATATAATAAATTTCAATTTATTATTTTATATATCTATAGTATTAAAAAGGGAAATTTCATTAAATTAAAATATAATATTATATTATTAATATAATTATTAGTTATAATTTTTATTAGTATTATTTATTATTATTTTTTTATTAGTATATTTATTATTATATTGAAAATATATTATAATAATATAATATAATAATATAATACTATAGTATATATTATTAATTTAAATTTATTATTATTAATATTAATGTATATATTAATTAAATATTATGCATAGTTATATTAATTATTAGTAATTATAATGTTATTAATTATATATTATTATTTACTGTAGTATAATTGCAAAATAATTATTATAACAGTATAATTACAAGTAATAACGATACTAATTATGATAATATATAAATAATTATAATAAATCGTTATATTGTTATTATATTGTTATATATATTATATGTGGTAATTAGATTATTGCAAAAATATACTATAACTCCAATATTGCAATAATAATGATAACATTGCAATAATGATGATATAATTGCAATAATGATGATAATGATGAATGATAATGAGATAATGATGATAATGATGATGATAACGATAATAATGATGATAATCATGATACAGATGATTAATAAGGATTATTGTGTCCATATATAATATAAAAAGGTATAAGAAAAACATTCCCAAAAGTCGAAAAAGCGCAAAATCTAGCGAAATATACCTTTTGAGAGTATACTCCAAATGACGTTTTTTCGATTTCTTTGGTGATTTCGTGATTATTAGGTAATAATTTATAATATTACCAGAATTGTATTAATCATAACAATAATGATATAAAAGTGAGAATAAAGAAATTTGATAACATTTGAATTTATATTAATTTATTATATTTATTATTTTATTATTTATTTTATTTTTATTATATATTATTTAATTATTTATTATTATTACTATTATCTTAATTATTAGTATAATTGACAAAAATCTATTATATCTGTAATAATAATAATAATAATAAGTATAAGTATAATAATAATAATGCTAGTGGTTATAATATTGTTATAGTATTATTATTGTTATTATTTTCATTATTATTATTTGTACTGGTAGTATAATTGCAAAATAATTATATAACAGTAATAATTACAGTAATAACGATACTAATTAAGATAATGATATAAATAATTATTATAAAATCGTTATTATTGTTATTATAATTGTTATTACTATTATTATTGTTGTGGTTATTAGTATTATTGCAAAAATATATACTATAACTCCAATAATTGCAATAATAATGATAACAATTGCAATAATGATGATAATAATTGCAATAATGATGATAATGATGATGATAATGATGATAATGATGATAATGATGATTATAACGATAATAATGATGATAATCATGATAACGATGATGATAATAAGAGGAATTGTGTCCATATATAATATAAAAAAGGTATAAGAAAAACATTCCCAAAAGTCAAAAAGCGCAAAATCTAGCGAAATATAGCTTTTGAGAGTATACTCAAATGACGTTTTTTCGATTCTTTGGTGATTTTCGGCAATTATTAGGGTAATTAATGATAATAAATTTAATATTGTATTAATCATAACAATAATGATATAAAGTGAGAATAAAGAGAATTTTGATAACATTTGAAATTTATTAAATTATATTTATTATTATTATTATTATTATTATTATTATTATTATTTTATTATTATTATTATTATTTTTATTATTATAATAAATTGCCAAAAATCTATTATATCTGTAATAATAACAATAATAATAATAATTATATAATAATATATGCTAGTGGTTATAATATTGTTATTAGTATTATATTAGTATATTATCATTTATTATTTGTACTGGTAGTATAATTGCAAAAATAATTATTATAACAGTAATAATTAAGTAATAACGAATACTAATTAAGATAATGATATAAATAATTATTATAAAATCGTTATTATTGTTATTATTATTGTTATTACTATTATTATTGTTGTGGTTATTAGATTATTGCAAAAATATATACTAAACTCCAATAATTGCAAAATATGATAAAAATTGCAATAATTATGATAATAATTGCAATAATGATGATAAAGATGATGATATGATTATTTAATGATGAAATATAACGAAATAATGATGTAATCATATAACGATGATGATAATAAGGGAATTTGTTCAATATATATAAAAAAAGGTATAAGAAAACATTCCAAAGTCGAAAAAGCGGCAATCTGCAAAAATGCTTTTGAGATATACTCCAAAAAATGACGTTTTTTCGATTCTTGTGATTTCGGCAATTATTAAGGTTAATAATTTAATAATTACAGAATTGTATTAAACATAAAATAATGATGATAAAGTGAGAATAAGAGAATTTTGATAACATTTGAATATTTTTAAAATTATTATTATTATTATTATTAAATTTTTATTATTATATATTTTATTTATTACTATTACTTAATTATTAGTATAATGCCAAAAAATCTATTATATCTGAATAATAACATGATAATAATAAATATAAGTATAATAATAATAAGCTAGTGTTAAATATTGTATAGTATTATTATTGTTATTATTTCATTATTATTATTTGTACTGGATATTTGCAAAATATTATATAACAGTAATAATTACAGTAATAAACGATACTATTAAAAATAATGATATAAATAAATTTTTATAAAATCGTTATTATTGTTATTATTATTGTTATTAAATATTATTATTGTTGTGGTTATTAGTATTATTGCAAAATATATATATAACTCAATTAATTGCAATAATTGATACAATTGCAAAAATTATGATAATAAATTTCATAATGATGATAAAGAAAGTGATAATGATGATAATGATGATAATGATGATGATAACGATAATAATGATGATAATCAAAGATAAGTGTATAATAAGATGAATTTGTCCATTATATATAAAAAAGGTATAAAAACATTCCAAAAGTCGAAAAACGCAAAATCTAGCGAATATCCTTTTGAAGGGATACTCCAAAAAGAGTTTTTTTGATTTTTTTGGTGATTTTGGGAATTATTAGGTAAAAATGATAAAAATTACCAGAATTGTTTAAATCAAACAATAATGATGATAAAAGTGAAATAAGAGAATTTTTATAAAATTTAAAAAATTTTTTAAAAATTTTTTTTTAATTTTTTTTAATTTTATTTTTAAAAATTTTTTTTTTTTTTTTTTTTTTTTTAAAATTTTTTTTGGGGGAAAAAAAAAAAAAAATTTTTTAAAAAAAAAAAAAAAAAAAAAAATTTTTATAAAAATTTTTTTTATTATTTTTTTTAAAAAAAATTTTTTGGGTTTTTTAAAATTAAAAAAAAAAAACCCAAAAATTAAAATAAGGGTTAAAAAAAAAGGGGGGGGTTTTAAAATAAAAAAAGGGGAAAAAATTAAAAAAAAAAAAAAAAAAAATTTTTTTAAAAAAAAAAAAAATTTTTTAAATTTTTTTTTTAAAAAATTTTTTTTTAATTTTTAAAAATTTTTTATTTTTTTAAATTAAAAAAAATTTTTTTTTTTTTTTAAAAAAAATTTTTTAATTTTTTAAAAAATTTTTAAAAATTTTTTTTTTTTAATTTTAAAAATAATTTTTTTTTAAAACCCAAAAAATTAAAAAATTTAAAAAATTAAAAAAAAATTTTTTTAAAAAAATTTTTAAAAAAAAAAAAATAAAAAAATTTTAAAAAAAAGGGAAAAAATTTTAAAAAAAAATTTTGAAAAAATTTTCCCTTTTTTTAAATTTTGGGAAAAAGGGTTTTTAAAATTAAAAAATTTTAAAAAAAAAAAAAAAAAAAAGGGGAAAAAAAAAAAATTTTTTAAAATTTTTTTCCCCAAATTTTTTAAAATTTTTTTTTTTTTAAAAAAAAATTTTTTTTTTTTTTTTTTTTTTTTTTTTTTAAATTAAAAGAAAAAAAAAAAGGAAAAAAAAATTTTTAAATTTTAAAATTTTTAAAAAATTTTTTTTTTATTTTTTTTTTAAATTAAATTTTTTTAAATTTTTTTTTTTTTTTTTAAAATTTTTATTTTTTTTTATATTTTTTAAAAATTTTTTTTTTAAAAAAAAAAAATTTTTTAAAAAAAAAAAAAAAAAATAATAAATCTAATTTAAAAAATTTTTAAAATTTTTTTAAAAATTTTTTTTTTTTATTATCATTATTATTATTTGTACTGGTAGTATAATTGCAAAAATAATGATAACAATAAAAACTATAACTCCAATAATTGCAATAATAATGATAACAATTGCAATAATGATGATAATAATTGCAATAATGATGATAATGATGATGATAATGATGATAATGATGATAATGATGATGATAACGATAATAATGATGATAATCATGATAACGATGATGATAATAAGAGGAATTGTGTCCATATATAATATAAAAAAGGTATAAGAAAAATATTCCCAAAAGTCGAAAAAAGCGGCAAAATCTAGCGAAATATAGCCTTTTGAGAGTATACTCCAAAATGACGTTTTTCGATTTCTTTGGTGATTTCGGCAATTATTAGGGTAATAATGATAATAATTACCAGAATTGTATTAATCATAACAATAATGATGATAAAAGTGAGAATAAAGAGAATTTTGATAACATTTGAATATTATTAAAATTATTATTATTATTATTATTATTATTATTATTATTATTATTATTATTATTATTATTATTATTATTATTATTATTATTACTATTATCTTAATTATTAGTATAATTGCCAAAAAATCTATTATATCTGTAATAATAACAATAATAATAATAAGTATAAGTATAATAATAATAATGCTAGTGGTTATAATATTGTTATTAGTATTATTATTGTTATTATTATCATTATTATTATTTGTACTGGTAGTATAATTGCAAAAATAATTATTATAACAGTAATAATTACAGTAATAACGATACTAATTAAGATAATGATATAAATAATTATTATAAAATCGTTATTATTGTTATTATTATTGTTATTACTATTATTATTGTTGTGGTTATTAGTATTATTGCAAAAATATATACTATAACTCCAATAATTGCAATAATAATGATAACAATTGCAATAATGATGATAATAATGATGATAATGATGATAATGATGATGATAACGATAATAATGATGATAATCATGATAACGATGATGATAATAAGAGGAATTGTGTCCATATATAATATAAAAAAGGTATAAGAAAAACATTCCCAAAAGTCGAAAAAGCGGCAAAATCTAGCGAAATATAGCCTTTTGAGAGTATACTCCAAAATGACGTTTTTTTCGATTTCTTTGGTGATTTCGGCAATTATTAGGGTAATAATGATAATAATTACCAGAATTCTATTAATCTTAACAATAATAATGATAAAAGTGAGAATAAAGAGAATTTTGATAACATTTGAATATTATTAAAATTATTATTATTATTATTATTATTATTATTATTATTATTATTATTATTATTATTATTACTATTATCTTAATTATTAGTATAATTGCCAAAAAATCTATTATATCTGTAATAATAACAATATTAATAATAAGCATAAGTATAATAATAATAATGCTAGTGGTTATAATATTGTTATTAGTATTATTATTGTTATTATTATCATTATTATTATTTGAACTGGTAGTATAATTGCAAAAATAATTATTATAACAGTAATAATTACAGTAATAACGATACTAATCAAGATAATGATACAAATAATTATTATAAAATCGTTATTATTGTTATTATTATTGTTATTACTATTATTATTGTTGTGGTTATTAGTATTATTGCAAAAATATATACTATAACTCCAATAATTGCAATAATAATGATAACAATTGCAATAATGATGATAATAATTGCAATAATGATGATAATGATGATGATAGATGAAATGATGATAATGATGATGAAAAATAATGATGATAATCATGATAACGATGATGATAATAAGGAATTGTGTCCATATAATATAAAAAGGTATAAGAAAAACATTCCCAAAAGTGAAAATGGCAAAATGCAAAATTAGCCTTTTAGATATACTCCATAAATGACGTTTGATTTGATTTATTTATTTGAAATTATTAGGGTAATATAATAATACATAAATTGTATTAATCATAAAATAATGATGATAAAGTAGAATTAAGAAATTTTTGATAACATTTAATTATTTATTATTATTATTATTATTATTATTTTATTATTATTATATATTATTATTATATTATATTTAATATTAATTATATTATATATATTTATTAATATATTATGTTACAATTATCTTAATTATTAGTATAATTGCCAAAAATTATTATATTAGTATAATAACAATAATAATAATAAGTATAAGTATAATAAATATATAAATCTAGTGTTATATATTGTTTATTATATTATTATTGTTATTATATTATTATTATTGTATGTATAATTGCAAAAATAATATTATAACAGTAATAATTACTAATAATACTAATGAATAATGATATAATAATTATATAAAATCGTATTATGTTATTATATTGTTATATATTATTATGTGTGGTTATTAGTATTATGCAAAAATAATATATTAACTCCAATAATGCAATAATAATGAACAATTGCAATAAATGATATAATTGCAATAATGATGATAATGATGATAATGATAATGTGATATATGTGATAACGAATAATATGATAATCATGATAACGATGATGATATAAGAGGAATTGTGTCCATATATAATATAAAAAGGTATAAGAAAAACATTCCCAAAAGTCCAAAAAGCGGCAAAATCTAGCGAAATATAGCCTTTTTGAGAGTATACTCCAAAATGACGTTTTTTCGATTTCTTTGGTGATTTCGGCAATTATTAGGGTAATAATGATAATAATTACCAGAATTGTATTAATTATAACAATATGATGAAAAGGAAATAAAGAAATTTGAAACATTGAATATATTAAAATTTTTATTATTTTATAT
>NW_023646991.1:0-2500 GCF_015228065.2 Penaeus monodon
CCCCAACGACGAATCGGTCCAGCCTTCGTCGAGAGCAGAATATTCTTGTCCTTCTCCACGTGACCTCCGCTCCCCAAGGCATCGCCAAACCCCTGTAATTCCCACTTTTATTTGGCGTGACGCTATACATCCTCAGGAAAGGAGACTCACACCCATCTATAATTTTCCCTGTACTTACCGGAACGCTGCAGTCCTATTGCTGCTGAATCCCAAAAGAGGCCATTTACAATGGGTTTATTTAGATCATAAAAGATAAAAACAAAGATCATTCCTTTTTTTTCTATAACGCTGCAGCAAGTACCATGTCACCTTGAGTCCCCACAGGGAACTTATAAAACAAAAATTGATACATCATGGCGGATCTTGCTCGAACTTCGTCTTCTTTTGCTGTGTGAAATCCAAGCGTCTTGGGCGAAAAGGATGTGTTTCCGCCCCAATAAATTTAAAGGGACAGAGAAAAAAAAAAAATATATGAATGAAAAATTTTAAAAGGAGAGAGGAGAGAGAAAGAGAAATGCATGTTTGGATTTCAGAAGGTTTATTTCCATGGTCTTATAAACACAGGGGTAAAATAACCTCTCTATTGCTCTCCATTTTATACGCATGGTCCTTTTCAGAATTAGAAACAAAAATTACGTTGAAATAGCGTGATGGAAATAATAGAAATTATAGCAGTATTAATATAACAGTATAAGGGTGATTAAAAAGTATTAAATAATAACTACTAACAGTAATAAGAACTATAGTAAAAGAAACCACCCCGAGAATCTGAAACCTCTGTAAAGGACGAATAAATCTAACCACAAGACTTTCGAACAAGACGGATTTTCGGGAAGTACCATTTTCAGCGACTGGCGATAATGACCAGGGAAAACCATTAGCCTTATTACAAGGGAAATACCCTCATCCGGTTCCTCCCAAATCTAATCAACTGGTCAAAGAACCTGATCCGCCCCTTTCTCCCCCCCCCCCTCTCTCTCTCTCTCCCCTCTCTCTCTCTCTCTCTCCTTCCCTCCTCCCTCCCGTCGTTACTCTCTGTGTAATCCTGCGTCTTCACACCTACTACTTATCACATTTTAAGATTAAACCAGTAACGTCATATTAATGATAATAGCAATGTTTAAAAATGATAATGATGATAAAAGTGATGATAAAACAATAATAACACGATGATAATGATTTTGATAATAATAATAAAGATGATAAAACAGCAATAATTACAATGATAATGATAATAATGAATGATGGTAAGAGCTATAATTCTCCCTCTCCTTCCTTCTCATCTCCCCCTTCCTTTCTCTTCCCCCTCCCCCCTTCTCCTCCTACTTTACTCAACTTACCCCCACTGATTGTCATGTGAATATAAATGTTCTTGGGCTGACGGTATAACTACTCAAATAAGTGTACTTGCCTCAAAGAATAATAATGATCATAATAAAAATTATAATAAGATAACAGTAATAATACTATAATGATAATGATAAAAATGATAACAACAACAATGATAAAGATATTGATAGGTTGGGGTATGATTATCAGTTCGTAACGCGCGCATCAGTGCATTCTTTAATATTGGGCTCAATTTTCTTCCCACTTTACACTAAAAAGAAGTGACTTTAGGTCCCAGTCACATGGTATATAATTCTAGGGATAACACGCAAATCTCACATCGAATGAAGGCTTGGAGTCCGGCACTCTCCGTGGAAAGGAAATGGGGGCCCTACAACGTACTCACTCCAAGAGCATCACACATGAAAACTACAATTAAGTATCATGATGTGACCACGGCGGCTCAAACATGAACCTACCGTTAAAAAGAGAAAAAAATATTCAAGTGTAATGAAGGAACGGAAGAATCACGAGAAAAATATGATGTGATTATAAAGATAATAATGTTAATAATAAAAGTAACGTCATCAATAATGGTAATGATAATTATAAGAAAATTTCGTATAATGATAATAACAGTAACAGTAATATCAATAGCAACGATAATGTTTAATAAAAAAATAAATAATAAATAATGTTAGTAAAAATGATAATAATAGTAATGATGATAATGATAGTAGTTGTTATAATAATAATAACAACAATAAGAACAAGAATGATAGTAATGATAATGAAATAATAGTAAAGCTAATATAATTATATATAATTATGTTAATGATAGTAATTATGATGGTGATGAAGATAATAATGGTTATAACAATAATAATAATAATAATATAATGATAATAATAATGATAATAGTAATTACAACGATAGTGATATAATAATGATAATAGTAATGATAAATAATAATAATAATTGTAATAATAATAATTATAATAATGATAACAATAACAATAATAATTATAACATATCTAAAAAATTAATAACAGCAACAATTGTAATGATGATAATAGCAGTGATAATAATGATAATAGTAATAGTAGTAATAATACAATAATAATAATAATTACTGTTATGCTAATACTAATAAATGAAAATAATAATAATA
>NW_023646992.1:0-7420 GCF_015228065.2 Penaeus monodon
ACCCCCACACACACAAACCCCAACACCCCCCATATTTGATAACTGATTTGTATTACATATTTTTACATATATTATGTGTCTACACACGGGCACACCACCCACCACACTGCATATAATATATATTTATATATAAAAATATATATATTATATAATTATATAAAATTTATATGTTATATAATATATAATTAATATATATTAAAATATATATTTCTTTTTATTTAATATTTTTTTTTTTTTTTTTATTTATATATTTCCCCAATTTTATAATTTATTTTTTAAATACTAATTAATTTTAAAATCTTTATAAAACAAAAAAAAAAAAATATAATATTTTTCTATATATATATTAATATTTATATTTTTTTTTATCATTTTCGTAATTTATTTATTTTATCTTATTATTTCTTTTCCAAATATCAAATATATTTATATAAAATTATATATTATTTTATATATTTTATATATTTTATATTTTGTACTACATGCTGCTACATACATATTATTTTTATTTAAATTTTATATTATATATTTTTACGTTTAGTTTTTTTTAATATGAAATTTTTATTATTTATATATATTATATATATTATATATATAAAATTATATACCTCAGCATGCATGCATACATAATATCATATTAAATTCGATTATAATTATATTTATTATAATTATAATTATAATTATATTATATATATATACAGCATGCTGCATACTATATATCATATATAAATATACTTTCTATAATAATTTTATTTATTTTAAAATATATAATATATTTAATATATTATATTATTACATCATAAAAACCAGCTAATACATCATAATACATTATATATATATATATAATATATTAATATATATATATATATAAAATTTATCAATATATATTTAAAATTAATTAATATATATTATATTTTTATATTATTATTTTATATATATATAATATATATATAATAATTATATATATTTTTTCCGGGGTGAGAAATAACTGCCCCCGGGGGTTTCCCTTGAAAAGAATAGCACCCTATTACTTTTTTTCTGGGAAAAAAGGAAAAATTATGTCCGGGTTGTATGATTCTCCGAAAAATTGAAAATCCAAATTTTGGTACACCCAAATAATGATCGTTTAAAAAAGTCAAATACAAGAAAAACCTCATAAATTAGTTTATTATATATTTTTATATATATATTATAATTTAATAATACATATATCATGCAAAGCCCAACCCAAACCTTGCAAAGATGAAAAGGAAATTTATTATAACTCCCCAAAGAAACTTTAACACAATCCCAAACAGAGTTTAAAAAGTAATATAAAAACCTCTACGCCAAGGGGGCAAAAAATCAAAAAAAGAAAAATGGGGAAAAATTCGGCCTTTGGGATATAAATAAAAGAGGTGAAGTTTTTATTGAATTCGTGTAAAATAATCTAGTTATCCCAAACACTTGTTCCGCCCTTGTACATTTGGGTTTTTCACCAGACAAAAAAACCCAACCAAATTGCTACATTTTGCCCAAAATGGAAAGTTTATAAAAAATGCCAAACAAACCTGGCCGGGCCCCCCCCGTGACCATCACTACTACTTCGACTTTCAAAGAAACTCAAAAGATGGAGCACCCACCCACCTCTAAAGCTCGACTCAAAACTTTGATAAAATTCAAAAATAACGGGGTCAAAAAAATTTGAAGTACTCAATCAATGTGAAATGATAAACCCCAAATGATTTGGGGAAAAAGAAGGAAAAAAACTGTGAGCCTGCAAAGAAACTATCGCCAAAAAAAAGAAAAATTCCCCCCGGGATATCTGAAGAACGCAAGTGAAATTGAAACAAAAAGATGCCAAAAATCAAGGGTATAAATAACCCAGTTGAAGTGTAATTTACAAAAAACAAAATAAAAAAATTCAAAGATTTTTGCGACGAGATAAAGAAAATATTTAAATGAATTGCCAAGAATTGAAAATTTTTCTTAAATAAGAAAACTAAAAAAACCTCCCAAAGGATACAAACTTACACAAAAATTTAACCACAATGGACTTTTAAAAAACGAGGAGGGCCTAGTTTTATTGAGGGAAAAGAAGTAAAAGATGATGGAATCATACTGCTCCCCAACCTTACAAAAAGAATAAAATCAAACAAAAACTTTAAATTTGGGACTCATTGACAGCGAAGAAAACCACCCCATGCCCGAAGTTAAACCCAAAAAGTTTTTTTTTTTTTGGGGTGTGGGGAAAAAATTTTTTTTTTGGGGTTTTTTTTTTTTTAAAACCCTTGTACAAAAAAGGATATAAAAAAATGGCCAAAAGACGGGGTAAAATCAGTCTTTACCCCCTACCAAAAAAAGGGGTGAGCTCCCCAAATGAAACAATACCAAACAATTGCTTTAAATAAGTACGCAGCAAATCTTTTGAAAATTTATTGCGAAAGAATAAATTGAATTAAAGAGAGAATTGCAGACGAACACAAAAGGTCCGAAACCAAATTCTAAATCAAAATTGATCACAGAGAAAACAGAGAACATCAGAAGCCTGTCCTTGTTTCTCGATTCTCGAAGGCTTTTGTACTTTTCACATTCCTTGGAAAACATAACTATGAAAGGGTTTCCAAGCCACTTCAACTAAAAAAAGCCCCGTATGCCAAAACAAGCAAATTAAGCCACTTATTGGTTTAAAAGAAGGTTCAAAATCACCAAGGATACGACAAGGGTTCATTCTTCTCCGCCCCTTTTATATATATTCTGAAGCAAATTTGAAGGATCTTTAGGAATTTTAAGGAACTGTAGATGTTGAGGATACAAAAAAATTTAAATCTAAGATACGCTGATGCTAGTTTTAATTGCCACCAGTATCATTGAACTACAAAAACTTTTTAGTAAGTTAGGATCAAGCGAAAAACTGGTTTTTTTCTTATGATTCGAAATAAACCCCTTTTCTTTTGGGTGTTTTAAATATACATTGATGTTTACCGGGGAAAAAAAAGAAAAAATTGCCTTGCCAAAAACGCCACGTTGCTGTCAATAAAATCTGGAAAAACCGAAACATTACCTTTCGGACAAAAATAAGGGTTCTAACCTTAGTTTCCCATTGCGTCTATGGTTCTGATGTTTGGTGCTGAGAAAATAGAAAAAAAAGGTTAATAGTTTTGAAATTGATGTTACAGACGAATACTACGTTTAAAGGGGCGGAGAAAAAAAAAAATGATGATGCTGAGAAAGTAATTTTTAAAACCGGGTGTTGGGCCTTGAACAAAAGAAACTAAAATTTTTGGTCATGTGATGAGAAAATAAGTATTAAAAACTTCTGACAGGGATGGGACAGGGAAAAAGAGAAAAGGCAAAAACCCGGCAAAACGAGCGACAACATCAAAATATTTGGGGCTGTCGTGGGACAAGTAGAAAGAAAAACGCAAGATCGGTTGAGTGGCGAAGGATGGTGGAGAGGTCCACGGGGCTCAAAAATGAGCTAGCGTTTTTGTGATGATAAAATTTTATGTAATGTATATATTAAGGTTGTGGTGTGTGGGTTTTTGGGGTGTGGGTGTGTGTGTTGTGTGTTTTGTGTGGTGTGTGTTGTGTGTGTGTGTGTGTGTGTATGTGTTCGTGCGTGTGTGTGTGGTGGAGAGGGCCCCCGGGTGCTCAAACTGAGCATACCGATATTAGATGAATTGTATGTAAGTGTTATATATTATATATATATAATATATAATATATATATATAATATAATTTGGGGGGTGTGTGTGTGTGTGTGTGGTGTTGTGTGTGGGTTTTGCGTGTGTGTGTGTTGGTTTTGAAAATTTTTTTTTTGTTTGTGTGTTGTTTGTGTTTTTGTGTGTGTGTGTGGTGTGTGTGTGTGTGTGTGTGTTGTTGTTGGGGGTGTGTTGTGTGGTGGTTTTGGGGGTTTTGGGTGGGGGGGTGTGTGGTTTGTGTGTGTTGTGTGTGTTTTGTGGGGTGTGTGTGTTTGTGTGGTGTGTTGTGTGTGTGTGTGTGTGTTGTTGTGTGGGTGTGTGTGGGCATATATTATATTATATTATATATATATTAAAATATAATTAATATTACATAATTATATTTAATTATATATATATATATTATATATATTATACATAATATATATATATAAAATATATATTTATATTTTTTATTTTTTTTTTTTTATTTTTTTATTTTTTGTATACCCCCACTCCCCCCACACATCTGTGTGTACATATTAACCCCTATTACCTCATGTACAAAAACCACATAACACATGCATGTGTTTGTTTGTGTGTGTGTGTGTGGTTGGGGTGTGTGTTGTGTGTGTGGTGTGTGGGGTGTGTGTTTGTATGTGTGTGTGTGTTGTTGTGTGTGTGTGTGTGTGTGTATGTGTTTTGGTTTTTTTTTGTTTGGGATATATTACTATAATATACCTAACTACACACACACCCAAAACCCCCACACACACACACCACACCCACACACACACAATATATATAATTAAAAAAAATAAAAATATTATATTTTTCATAAATTTATTTATTTATAAGTATATTTGTATACATACATAATTTTATATATATATATATATTTTATTATATAATATATATATATTAAATTTTGTTGTGTGTGTGTGTGTGTGTGTGTGTGTGTGTGTGTGTGTGTGTGTGGGGGTGTGTTGTGATTTGGGGTGTGTTTGCAGCCCGTAAAGTGGGTTTTTGTGTGGTGTGTGTGTGTGTTGTGTGTGTGTGTGTGTGTGTGTGTGTTGTGGTGTGTGTGGGTGTTTTTTTTGTTTATATATACCTATTATTCATATACAAAGTACACCACACACCCCACACCACCCCACACTAATAGATACTACATACATATAATTATATATATATTATTATAATTTTATTTTTTTTTTTTTATATGTTTTTTTGTATACTTACATATACATATATATAAAATATTATTTTATATTTATATTATATATATAGTGTGTGTGTTGTGTGTGTGTGGTGTGGTGTGTGTGTGGTGTGTTGTGTGTGTGTGTGGTGTATGTTTTGGGTGTTTTGTGTGTGTATGTGTTGTATTGTGTGTGTGCGTGCGTGCGTGTGTGTTGTGTGGGTGGTGTGTGTGTGGTTGTGGTGGTTTTGTGTGTGGGTTGGGGTGGGTGTGTGTGTGTGTTGTGTGTTTTGTGTAGTGTGTGTGTGTGTAATTAATTATAATATATATTTTATATATAAATAAATTTTATATCATATTATATATTATATATATTTTATAATAAAATTATATTTATTTTTATTATTAATGCATATATCGTTTTATATGTTTATTTTATATATCCACGTTGTTATATATATACAACACAAACGTGTGGTTGATGTGTTTATATATATTTAATATATATATATTATAAAATATATACATATATCATATTATCCTATTGCTATACCATATGTGTTATGTCATATAATTGATATATGTTATATTCCATATATGTATAATCACATATATTTTTTCTTTATATATCTAATACACACCCACACCAAAACCCCCACCCCCACACCACACACACACCCCACACACCACAACCACACCACACCCCAACACACCACCTATAAAATATATATTATATATAATATATATTTTATATTTTAAAATATTATATATATAATATACAATAATATAATATTATATTATATATAATATTATTTAAAAAATAAAAAATATATTTTATATATATATATATTTTTATGTGTTTTGGGGGTTTTGTGTGGTGTGTGTTGTGTGTGGTTTGTGTGTGTGTGTGTTGTGGTGTTTTTAAATTATATGATATATTATATATATTTATATATATTATATTTTATATATATAATATATACCACAAAGGGTGATTCTCAAAAAAAATGAATAAACACATATATAAATAATAAACAAAAATTTAAAAATTTAAAAAACTTTTCTCTCAAATTTGGGGTTTAAATTATTGTTTAACAAACAAAAAAAAGTGGAGAAAATTTAAAGTAAGTGGGGTCGTAAGGTCAAAAAATGAGGCAATTTAGTTTTTAACATCTTTTTTTATACCAAAAATCTCTTAATGAAAAAATTTTTTGCTTGTTTTTTTTTTTCTTAATAGGTCCTTTAAATTTTATTATGAATAAATACAGATCAAATTTTTCCCTTCTATTTTTTGTTTAAAAACCCACGCCCTCGCATTGGTATGCTGGTGTGTAGATCAGCGTGCGTCTGCCCCGAAGCAGAAATTTACTTTTGTTTGTCCTTAAAAAGAAAACGGGTTGTTTTCTGTCAACGATTGGCTTGATTGGGGGCGTTCCTGTCAATTATTTTATGGAAGAAAAACAAAAAAAAAAATTAGTGAAATTTAGAAAATTCCCATTTTTTCAAGGTTCAATATGTATGAAGGCTTACTGAAAAAATTCGCTCCATTGATATTACAGCTGATTTTAAATAAAATTACCCATTGTTTATCATTTATCTCCAGTAAAATTTTTTATTTATTTTTCCATTGAAAAAACGCTGATTACTGCATGGAAGTATATGTACTTCCACAAACTGATTAAAAATTAAAGATTTTTCCCTAGGGAAATTTTTATAAGTATTCCCCTTTGGTCCCAAAAGGGGCTTTGTGTGCCTGTTTAAACATTTTTTTTGTCAAAATACTTCACTTCTTTATTCATTATTTCTTTCGAAAACAAAAAAGGCCCCTTTAAAAAGATTCACTCATGCTCCATTAAAAGCCCCATCAAATCTGCGACAATGTTCCTCTCAAATTAAGGGGGAAAGCCAAATTTCCCAGCATCCGCTTTAGTACTTATCCCGGGTTTTTTTTACCATGCAAAAAAATGGGGAAAAAACAGTATTCCCGTTTTCAGGTGTTTTTGAGCGCTGCGTAGGGGGAAAGGGTGGAGGAGGGCTGCGAGCCCCCCCTGGGGGGCCCGTGTGACTGTTTGTGCTCTCATCAAAAATTGGGTTTTCTTGATTCGGCGTCATCTGCCGTAAGACCGACGGGATGTGAATTTCTGTTCCTTGGAGACCCCTTGGGATGTCAAGAAAAGGGGTGATTGCAAGGCAAGTGAAAAGGACGATTATTTTTCCCGTGTTTTGGGAGAAGGGGGAGTAGTTCCGGGCGTCGCTATGCGCGGAAACTTTTTTCCCTTTTTCAAACCGGGAAATTTCTGATTATAAAACAACAGAGGGTTTTTGAACTTAATTTGTCAGTACGGAAAAAACTAAAAAGGTAGTAGGAAGCACGGTTGTTTTTAATATTTCGTGATCGATGTAAAAAAAAATTGATCGTCCCCTTTGATTACTGGATATACAATGTATATTTAGTGCCATGGCATATCGGTGTGAGGAAATGCCATTAAATACAATTAAATTCATAAAGTGAATTTAGACGTGGGTCAGAAGCCATCAAACAAATTTTTTCAGTAAACG
>NW_023646993.1:2500-7420 GCF_015228065.2 Penaeus monodon
TTCTAAGTCACTTCTGCCCATATTGAGATCTTTGTTCAAGCTGGTGATGGACTTCTGCCTTCGTCTACCCCTGCTTCTCTTTCCTTCTATCTTTCCTGTTAACACTAAGTTTTCCAATCCTTTACATTTCATTACGTGTCCTAAAAATTGCATCTGTCTTTTCCTGATAACTTTCATCAAGGTTCTTTTAACCCCTGCTCTTCTTAAAACTTCTTCATTAGTAACTCTTTCTGTCCATGAAATCCTGAGCATTCTTCTGAGGAGCCACATTTCTACTGATTTTATTCTTTCTTTCATATTTTCACTGACTGTCCAAGCATCACACCCATAAAGCAAAACTGACCACACGTAACATTCTAACACTCTAACTTTGTTTTTTACTTTCAACTGTCTGGTTTTAAAGACAGCACTCATCTTGTTGAAGACTTCCTTTGCCATACCAATTCTTTTTTTTTATTTCAGTTACACTTCTTCCATCTGATGTTATCAAACTACCCAAGTATGTGAATTTCTCAACATTCTTTACTTCTTCACTTTTGATATTGAAAGAGCATTGGTGTTATATTCTTCTTTGATATCACCATACATTCCGTCTTCTTGATGTTTATCTGAAGACCTTTCTTCTCACATTCAGTTACAACCTTGTTCAATATATTTTGAAGATCTGTTTCCTTTTCTGCTATTAGTACAGTGTCATCTGCATATCTTAAGCTGTTAATATTGACCCCTCCAACTTTCACACCTGGTATGTACTTATCTCCCTTAAAATAATTTCACTATACAAGTTAAACAGATCTGGTGATAATACACACCCTCGTCTTACACCTCTCTTGACTGATGTCCACTCACTTATTTCTCCGTCTATTTTGATGGCAGCACTTTGTTCGTAAGTTCCTAATCAGTTGTAAGTCCTTTCCATCAATATCTAATGCTTCCATCATTCTAAACATTTCTTCATGTTTCACCTTATCAAATGCTTTGCTATAGTCAATGAAGCATAGGTATAAGTCTGTCTGAACTTCTATCGCTCTTTCTCCCAACATTCTCAACATAAATATTGCACTCAGAGTCCGTTTTCCTTTCATGTGTGAATTCTGTTCTTGCGATGTTTCTTCCCTTATTTTGGTCTTCATTCTATTGAGCAAAACGTTCAGGATCAACTTTGTAATGTGGCTCATTAAACTTGTGGAATTCACATTCACTTGCTCCAGGTTTCTTGGGGAGCGCTATAAATACATACTTGCTGAGGTCAGTTGGAATGAGACCTGTGTTGTAGATGTTGTTTGCAATTTCAGTTACTTTTTGAACTCCAAACCCCTCTAGTTCTCTTACCAACTCTATTGCTATGTTGTCCGGTCCTGTAGCCTTATCATTTTTCATTTTATGAAGTGCATACTGTACTTCTTCCTGCATTATGCTTGGTCCATCTACTTCTTTCCTGATGACAGACCTTCCTCCTCCTTCCTCTTCAAACAGTTCACCGATGTACTCTGTCCATCTGCTCATGATGTCTTCTTTCTCCAGGACTATACTTCCATCTTTTGTTCTTATGCATCCACTTGAAACGCACACTTTCCGTCCCACAATTTCCTTGATTTCTTGATGCATATTCCTCGCATCCTTATTCTTTAAGCTCACAACTTGCTCACATTTGCTGTTGAGCCATGTTTCTTTTCCCTCGTTGCATTTCTTTTTAATGCTCATATCAAGTTGTTTGTATTTCTCTGTATTTTCTTGCTTTGCAGCCCTTCTTCTATCCATCATGTCAAGTATCTCAGCTGTTATCCATTGTTGTTTCGCCTTTGTTTTCTTCTTCGGTAGAACAATCTCCGCTACCTCAACAACGGCGTCTCGAAAAGTAACCCAAGCATCTGGTGTTTCACTTATGCTCTCCAATGCACTATAGCGATTTTTAACTTCTACCGTAAACTGTTCTGTCCTTTCTGGATTATGTTTGAGCTCCCCAACCTAAATTTCTGGTGTTACTTTTGGTTTCTTTAGTTTCCTGAGCTTAACCTGTAGATGGCAAACTAGCAGTACATGATCACTGCACAATTTGCTCCTGGGTACCCTTTTACCTGTTGAACTGCGTTCCTGAACCTCTGATTAACTGTAATCGATTTGATTACAACTTCTATCACCTGGACTTACCCATGTGTATAACCATGTAGGATGGTGTTGGAACCAGGTATTCATAATCACTTGGTTATTTTCCTGACACCATTCAACCCATCTTTCTCCTCTCACATTTCGTGTTCCAAGACCATGTGGTCCAACAATATTTCCTTCTCTTCCTTTTCCTACCTTCACATTCATATCTCCCATGATGAAAATAATCTCCTGTGATTCACATTGCCTTCTTGCCTTCTCTAAATCCTCGTAGAATGCCTAAATTTCTTCATCTGTATGCTCTGATGTTGGAGCATATACCTGAATGATGGATAGATTAAAAGGTTGCCCTTTCAGTTTTACCAACACGATTCTTTCAGAAATAGCCCAGAATCCAATCACAAATCTTTGATCTTCTTTGTCCAGTAGTACCCCTACAAAATGATGACATCTTTCGCCTCCTGAAAATATTATGGTCTTATCATCACTAATTATCTTTTCCTGCTCCTGTCCATCTCATTTCACTCACTCCTAGTATTAATCTTTAATCGATCCATTTCTTGTTTTACACTCTCTAGTTTTCCTGTTTCACTCATTGTTCTTACATTCCATGTTCCCATTCTCAATGGTTCTTTGTTGCAAACAGTAGCTTGATGACGGTGTGGTGTCACCTGCCGCACATGACAATCCATACCGGGCGAGGGATTCCTCCCAAAAGCAGTAGAAACTCCATTTACGCCGTTTGCTCTTGATTCGTTGCTGGACATTAAATCATGGCATTTTGCAGCAGTGGGTTCCCATTTCCTTCTGCCAAGTAATTTTAAGGAGTCACTACCTCCCTTCTCAGAAGTTCTTCCACCTAACGTAAGTTAGCTGTTGACTTCTGAGGCTGCCATTCCGCCTTTGAAGCTAGTACAAACATTCTGTCCCTGCCTTCTCAGCCAGAATGACTCCCTGTAACCCTGGGCAAGGACAGCAACAGATTAAACCCCCGCTGGATGCTAAGCCAGAATTTCTATGGTCCCGGGACATTATATATACATATATGAATATATATATATATATATATATATATATATATATATATACATGCATACATATATATATATATATATATATATATATATATATATATATATATATATATTTATATGTATGTATATATATATGCACACAGACACAGACACACACACACACACACACACACACACACACACACACACACACACACACACACACACGCACACACTACGTCACCTGCGTTTGACTTCTCAAGGTGATATGTCGTTTTCTCGGGCTCGAGCCAGCAGTCAAAGCTCCGGCATTTTTAGGACTGCCGCGGCGAGGAATTGAACTCGAGACCACGAGGGTCGGAGTCCAGTGCTCTAACCACTGAACCATTGCGCCAGTCATATATAAGCGCAAAATCGAGTTGAGTGGCGGAGGATGGTGGAGAGGTCCACGGCTGCTCAAACATGAGCATACCGTTATTGATGATGATGATATATATATATATATATATATATATAAAATATATATATATATATATATAATAATATATCTGTGTGTGTTTGTGTGTGTGTATGTGTATGCGTATGTGCGTGCGTGTGTGTGTGTATGTTTGGTTTGGATTCCATTTGATACAATAGATATTCTTGGTGTGACATACTGTCTGCTTGATTTTGCTCACGTGTGTGAGCTGCTGCTGACTCGGCGGAACCGAGTCCTTGCCCGCCGTGGTGCCCAGCCACAGCAGTAACCTCCAGGCGACAGTTGCAACTTCTCGCGCCTGGGCGGGGCGCGAACCGCCGACCCCTCGGATGAGAGGCCGACACGTTACCACTGTACTAGCCCGGAGGCTAGTACGTGTGTGTGTGTGTGTGTGTGTGTGTGTGTGTGTGTGTGTGTGTGTGTGTGTGTGTGTGTGTGTGTGTGTGTGTGTGTGTGTGTGTGTGTGTGTGTGTGTGTGTGTGTGTGTGTGTGTGTGTGTGTGTGTGTGTCTGTTTATGTGTCTGTATGTACCGGTATGTGTATGTATATATGCATATATTTACATACATATATATATATATACATATATATATACATATATATATATATATATATATATATATATATATATATATTTTATATATATATATATATGTGTGTGTGTGTGTGTGTGTGTTTATGTGTGTGTGTGTGTGTGGTGTATGTGTGTATGTGTGTGTGTGTGTGTGTGTGTGTGTGTGTGTGTGTGTGTGTGTGTGTGTGTGTGTGTGTGTGTGTGCATGCATGCATGTGCATATGTATATATGTATATATATATATATATATATATATATATATATATATATATATATATATATATATATATATATATATATATATATATATATATATATATATATATATATATATATATATATACATATATATGCACAGACACACAGACACACAGACACACACACACACACACACACACACACACACACACACACACACACACACACACACACACACACGCACACACACTACGTCACCTGCGTTTGACTTCTCAAGGCGATATGTCGTTTTCTCGGGCTCGAGCCAGCAGTCAAAGCGCCGGCATTTTTAGGACTGCCGCGGCGAGGAATATATATATATGTATATATATATATATATATATATATATATATATATATATATATGTATCTGTGTGTGTCTGTGTGTGTTTGTGTGTGTGTATGTGTATGCGTATGTGCGTGCGTGTGTGCGCGCGTGCGTGGTGTGTGTGCGTGTGTGTGTGTTTGTTGTGTTGTGGGGTGTGTGTTGTGTTGTGTGTGTGTGTGT
>NW_023646994.1:0-7419 GCF_015228065.2 Penaeus monodon
GTTGTTGGGGAGCCTTTACCAATAGGGGGGCCACACACCTGGATGTTTGCACTCAGCTTATGCCTGGATTTTGTGTATCTCAGCACATGCACCAATCCTGGGATTACCCCTTGGTCTTATGTACATGTTTTCAATACATATATACTTAAAATTTCCCCTTACCAAATTTCTCACGAAAAACCTCGGGATCACGTCATGGAGTACGTAAATACCTCACCAGGGCCGAGGTATCGAGGGGCGTAGCTAGAAGGAAATGACGTTTGGGTATGTTGTTTTATTTTTATTGTTAGCATTTTTTGTTTAAGTCTTTTTCCCCCTCTGTGATGGCTTCATTTTTTTTTTTCATCATAATGTAGTTTTTATTATTTTATACTTTTCCCTTTTTTTTTTTTTTAGCCTTTGCTGCTTCTGTTTTTTTTTTCCCTTTTTGTTTTCTATTTTTTGTAATATACTTTTATTTTTTACTTTTTCCTTGTATCTTTTTTTCCCCCCTTCCTCCTCCCCCTTTTTCCTAATCCTAATCCTCCTAATCCCCCTTTTCCCCCCCTCCTCTTCTTCCTCCTCCACCTCCTAATCCTATCCTCCTCCTCTTCCTAATCCTAACCCCCTCCTCCTCTTCCCCTCCTCCTCCCTACTCCTCCTCCTCCCCCTTTCCCTTTCCTCCCCCTCCTTTCCTCTCCTCCTCCTCCTCCTCCCCTCCCCCCTCCTCCTCCTCCTCCTCCTCCTCCTCCTCCTCCTCCTCCTCCTCGTTGTAATTAAATTGAGCTATATTAATATTATGTCTAATTTTGGTATATAATTATTTTTTCAATTCATGTTGTTTCTTTAGGAATATATATTTTTGTGAAATGTTTTTAATAAAATCATTTGTTTTTGTCTTAAAAGGAGTGTCAGCAGTGGTCTGTTTTCCCCATCTTCCCACGCGAGTCGATGGATCCCATTGCTGAGTTACTCTCGCAGCTTTCGGGAGTGCGTCGACCCACGGCAAGTGACAACTCCTCTTCTGCTGCCTCACGCTGCAACAGTTGCAGATTCATTTTAGAACGGCAGCAGGTAGCAGGCCACCCAACCAGCCAGGTCTTTAGATCTTTAGTGCTCTGCACTTGAAGAGTTCCTGATTTTAAATCCCTGCTCGCGTTTGAGCCTCTTGAAATCCTGTGGACCACGTATTTTGCTGTAATGGGTGTTTTTAAACCCTTTCTGAAAAGGCATAATATCCAAGTGTTCTTAGATGCCTTTTCCTGTTTCCTGCTGGAATGAAAAACTCAGACATTTATTTATGCTTCAGTATTCTTCAGATTAACTAATTGGATTATTTTTGCACAAAGATTAACAGTAAAAAATAACACTTGTTGTAAAGATATGAAGCTTCTTATATATCTGTGAGGCTTTGTCAGTGAATGCAATGTAATGATGCAGAATGTCTAAAAAGCCCTTTGGGCTGTTGGCTAGTTTAAATTTGTCTTTTTTTTTTTTTTTTTTTTTTCTTTTTTTTTTTTTTTTACTTTGTAGAAATTCAAGATTTTTATTTTATATTATATATTTTTTTTTTATAACAAAAACTAAAAGTCAAGCATCTCCATGTAATTCTCCAAAATTATGAAAGATCCAGACATTAATTTTATTTTTTTGTGAACTTTAAAAACAGCTATAGTGAGTTTATACCTCATCCTCATCACTATTCCAAACATGCTTTTTTAAATATTGATAATTCTCAGTTTTTTGATCACACCACATATTTGCAATTCTATGATGTGATTGAACATCCCTTTTTGTTTACATGGAGTGCACTTCCTTGAATTTTTTTTTTTATTTATTTTTATGATGTGGCTGATAGGATTTTGTGTCTGCTTATCCTTTTTCAGTTTTTTAAGTCATTTGTTGGACCTGTCATCTTCCCCTTTGTTTTGTGTTAGTGATAATCTCATGCTAGTCTTTATGTATATGTTTTCTCTCTCTTACTTTACATGAGTCATTTTTGTTTTACCTACATGTGAGTCCTAGTATAATTTTTTATTTCTTATGGCATTTGTTTTCCAGCATTTTTGACATTTGTTTTTTAAGAATCTATTCAATTAAACAACATATTCGCTTCACTTCGTAGATAGTATGTATTTGCTGGGGTTAGCCCATAGTTGTTCTGGTATTTTTTCCCACTATGAGGACCCCATTTACCTAAGTAAAATGGCCCTAGTTTATCAAGCAAATAATTTCTATAGTCAGAATTTACCTAGAATATACCTCTCGGTGTATGTTTGGGACTGAAGTGGCAAAGTTTTTTGGACTTCTCATTGTATTTGGTGTGTTCGAAGGGGATTTTCAGAAAAGTAAGAGCTTTAGCCCTTAAGTTTTAACCCCACACTAACGGGTAACAGAAATCTCTGAGCGTATAACTCGGGTGATTCTGGCAACGGCTAGACACTGGGCATGGGAGTCCCGCTACATGAAGCAGAACGTTCTGCTCCACGCGCTCTGGCATGTTGCCACACTTTCAGCCGTACCCCACAGACCAAGCAGTATTTAATGACACTTGTACACATGACCCGTCCGGAAAGGTTGAGAAACAGGGTTGATATTGAAGAAAAGGGCTGAGACCTGGGTTTTATATCAGGTTTGTTAGATCTGTAGGCATGTACTAATCTAATGTGTGATTTTTTGTAATATTTTCCTTTTTGTAATCATAGTATAAATTAGTGATGAACGAATTGCTTTCACGTGGGTTTACTGCCTCTTACAGTCTTTTCTTAACCCCAATAACTGCATTGATAGTTTTTAGATTGGATTTTTTGTTCCTCTGTATTGTCTGTATCTTTGATATCTCTTATTCTTTTAACTTTGAAAAAGGGGGTGGGAACAAGTCATTGCAGACTAACTTAATGTGGGTTTTTTTGTTATTTGATATATTTGACCTCTCAGTTTTTAGTTAAATATGCTTTTGTTTAAAGTTTCTCTGTTTCTATTTATTTTCCATTGATAAAGTTGTAGATTTCATTATGTTGACCTTAGAACAACTTACTAGATTTATGTTTTTTTATGTCATTTATATTTTAAGTAGGTAGGCTGTTACTGTCAGTCTCACCCGTACTCTCAGCTTCACACTCACAATCACACTTTCACACCTTTACACTTTTACATTCTCACTCTCTAGTACTGTCCCTGGCACTCCACATTCACACTGGCTCTCGCAAATAAAGCTGGCAATCACATTGGCACAGGTACTCATTCACACTGGCCCTCACTATACATTGGCACTGACTTATATCCTGGCACTCACTTATATCCTGGCACTCACACACACCTGGCACCCCACACACACCTGGCACCCCACACACACACTGGCACTCACACCACACTGGCACTACACACCAGATCACAACAACTGCACTCAAAACACACTGGCACCACACACACACTGGCATTCCACCCCACACACTGGCACTCACACACACACACTGGCACTCACACACCACACTGGCCCCCACACCACCCCCCCACGCCACCACACCACCACACCAACACACACCCCCCCCCCCACCCCCCCACACCCCACACACCCCACACACCACACACACACACACACACACACACACCACCACACACACAAAACACACACCACACACACACACACCCCACCCACACAACACACAACACAACAACCCAAAACCCCCCCACCCACCCCCACACACAAAACCCCCCACCACACCACACACACACAACCACACCCACCACACACACAACAACACACACACACCACACAAACCACACAAACCACACAACAACCACCCCACACCACGCACACACACACCACCGCACCAAACACACACACCACCAAACAACCACCCGGGAACCAATTCCCCCCCCCCACATCCAATTTCCCTTCAAACTGGCACTCATTCCTGGGCACTTTTCACACTGGCACTCTATTCACATTTGGGCTCATTCATTTGGCACTTTTACTGCATTTCACATTGGTGGTGTTTGTGTTTTATGTGTGTGTGGTGTGTGTGTGTGTGTGTGTGTGTGTGTGTGTGTGTGTGTGTGTTTGTGTGTGTGTGTTTGCTTGTGTGTGTGTGTGTGTGTTTGCTTAGTATGGTGTGTGTTGTTTTGCTTGTGTGTGTGTGTGTGTGTGTGTGTGTTTGCTTGTGTGTGTGTGTGTGTATGTGTGTGTGTTGCTGTGTGTGTGTGTGTGTGTGTGTGTGTGTGTGTGGTGTGTGTGTGTTTGTGTGATTGTGTGTGTGTGTTTTGCTTGTGTGTGTGTGTGCGTGTGTGTGTGTGTGTGTGTGTGTTGCGTGCGTGATGTGTATGTTGTGTTTGCTTGTTTTTATCAGTGTTTTGCTTTGTTTTGGTATGTGTGAGTGAGTGTAATGCATGTGTGAGGTGCCAATGGACAGGATGTCACCATTGTGTGGTGTTTCTGGAACTTACCAAAAACAAAGTATTCATAACCTGCCTTCATGTAAAGGTGCGATGTCCGGTTTGGTTGAATAAAGCCCCTAGTGTGAAGAGTTGCCCTGGCATGCAAATCACTTTGTGAGAATAGTGTCTTTACTGGACAGTAGAGTTGTTGCAGCCTGCATTGACAGTTAGAAGATGTCATTTTGTTATTCCTACTTTCGATGCAAACGATGCAATATTTACAGATCTGTGCAGTTCCTTTTTAATTTGCAAGGAAACCTGGAAATGTAATCAAAAGTTCTAGTCTATAAAGAGAGAATTATTGACATATCGTATGATATCAAAGGTATTCATTAAAAGAAACTTTTACTATATATATGAAACAGACATTAGTGAAAAATGTTTTCTTCCAATTTAGTAAAGGATGTAGTCTCCAATTCTGGATTTTTAATGTTGCTTTACCAAAAAAGGAAATATTAGCTTCCGCATTTATAGTTTCATAGTATGACAAGGTGAAAGAATGAATTCAGAAGTCCAGAAATTGTGCCTGTTTTCTCTGATTCTCCCTTTATGACTGCATTTTACTCTTTCATTGTCTTATTTTCTCATGTTTCCACTTTCTAATAGAAGTCTAATTGAAGGGAACCTTTTGAGTATACTACAATAAATGTCCAAAGTAGTTTGGCAAATAAGCCCTGCACCTAATCTAGCTAACTGGTAACTCTTTTATAAATGTGTGATTTTTGGAATCAGTACAGCAGAATTAAGCAAAAGTGGTAAAAAACAAAAAACAAAGGAGGAGTTATGAAATTCACTTGGTATAAGCCATGAAATGCATCAGTGTTATCTTAAGTCAGACCTCTCTAATGAAATGAATGTTTTTGAAACAGATACTGAAACTTGAGAATGTCTGGTTGTAATAAGAAGGAAACTATAACTGTATCTTTCAATTATTTAACCCATTTTCAGTGGGGATATGCACTGTCCACTGCAGTTTCCTTTCAGGAATTTTCTTTACACGTGGATGGCTCCTAGGAGTCAATTAGTGAGCATATGTAACCTCAGCTGACTCCTCATTTCTGTAATTTTTTGGATTTTTTTTCCTAATACTGTTATTGTTATTATTGTTACTAACATTATTATAATTATAATGTTATAAACAGTACTGCTTGAAAATAAATAAATAAAGGAAAAGGGTAAACAGGTGAGATCAGATGTGTTTAGAAATTCACTCCTTAGTGACTTGGTACTTTTGAAACCATCTGTATGCTAAAGAAAAACTAGTAAACTAAAATCATAGTGGACATGGGATGTATGTACATGCCATCCCAAGACCATAGAGTTTGAGTGATTATTCTTGACCCTAGCCATTATAGAAACTGACATGTAAAATTTCACCTTTACTGGAAAAGCAGGAAGTTTTATTACTGATGCTAAAAGTTTGATAGATTTAGATTTTGTTCGGAATATGTAAATCATAGGACCTATTTTTTTGTGTAGTGATTATAGATGTATGTAAAATAGAAGATTGATGCATAAAGAAGGCAATTTTTCTTTGGCTAAGGGAGGTTTGGTTTCAATTAATCATTTGACTTAGCTGTTAATAGCCATTAATTACAGTGGATGTTAGCATGAAAATTGTAAATTATTAATTAATACTTACCCCATTTGCTTCATTTGACTATGCCATAAATAACAAGAAAACCTTTTCTGTGGCTCATCTGGATATTAGCATAATATTGTAGCAATTCTGATACTCTGCTTTGGATTGTCTTCTATCATCACCCACAAGGTATTTAGGTTTTGATGCACAGGTTTACAAAGGGTTACAAAGGGTTGTAAGTGTGTAAATGATGGGTCTGTTTTCACTACATTTTTATTATTTATTTTAGTGACACTCTATTATTTTTATTATTAATACTTTTTTTCATTATTTATTGATGTATTCATTGTATTATATGTTCATTTATTCTCTTTTTTTTTCTAATTATTTATTTCCTTATTTATTTATGTTTAATTTACTGTTTGATGTGGAAAAGGAACATACAAATGTGAGAAAGGAACATTTCTTTTCTCATAAATGATCTATGCATAAAGAATGCCTGTTTGTCAAATGTCGAATGCTCGGGTACCATAGGATGAGCTGAACAAAGGATGAGTAGATTTTTGCTGCCAAAACAAAAAATGCATGTAAACTATAAGGCTCACTTAGATATTTATATTTTACTTTCATTTTTTCTGAGGGAAAGAAAACAGTAGTAAATTAGTATCTTTGCAATTTTGTTTTAACTCCTTCTTCCCAAATGTTTTCCTCTTCTCACACATTGCAGTAATGATTAAAAAAAAGAAAAAAAACAACAAAAAAATCTTCCATCCCAAGTTCACGGGGGCAATGACTTACAGGCTGCTGGTTTTTCGTCAGCGTTTGGGCGACTTCCTAGACGTGGGGGAGGTCCCAGCACTGGAGGGGTTGGCAGCGGGGCAAGTGGAAGCGCATCGAATAGCGGTGGAGGGAGTGGAGGGGCGGAGGGGGGCAGCGGAGGGGGAGGGGCAGCGGTAGTCACAGTGGAGTCATGGTCAACCTTGGGTCGAGCAGCACAGCGAATGTGGTGACGACCCACCACCAGCCTCCTCCGCTACTAGTCCAGCCCCACATCCCACTCCCCAACCACAGTCACAGTATCTCCTGGCAAGGTGAGGAGCTCTTTTGGGTTACCATGTGTGCTGTGTAAAACCTATGGTGAACCTTTGGCTTTCCTGTTTGGTAGGATTTATCTCTTCTCCTCTCTTTCTCCTGCTCTTTCTCCTCCTGCTCTTTCTCCTCCTCTGATTTCCTTCCCTTCCCCCTTTCCCCCTTTCCCTTTCCCTTTCCCTTTCCTTTCCTTCCTTTCCCTTTTTCCCTTTCCCTTTCCCTTTCCCTTTTTCCCTTCCCTTTCCCTTTTCCCTTTTTCCCTTTCCCCTTTTTTTTTTATCTTTCTCTTTCTCTTGCTTTCCTCCTTTTTTCCTTTAACCCCCCCCTTTTCT
>NW_023646995.1:0-20000 GCF_015228065.2 Penaeus monodon
ATTTTTAAAAATTTTTTGTAATTTATTATTATATTTTTTAATTATTTTTCTATATTATTTTTATTTAAAAATTTTATATATTAATTTTTAAATTTATTTTAATTTATATATGATATTTTAATGGAATATACATCGTTGTGTTGTTGTGTGCCCTGTGCCAAAGACGTGACTGCCCCATGGTCGCCACGACAGAAAACCCTCTTTTTTCCTGCTTCTTTACGTCTTAAAACCCTTTTTCTCATTTATTTCTCCCCTATTACTGTCTTCTATGTATGTATTAGTATTTATGGACATACCCCAAAAACGCCACCACACGCGCACCCACGCACACGCCACGCACCCGCACACCAAGCACACCACACGCACACGCCACGCACACGCACACGCCACGCACACACACACCCACACCACCACACACACACCCACACACACAACCCCACACCACAAAAACCACCCCCCACACACACCACCACACCTACAAATTCTCACGAACAGTTCCCTGAAGGGAGTTTCTATTGCCTTTGATAAAAAAATTCTTTCCCAATTTTGAATCAAAAACGATTTTTCCCCTTCCTGTTTAAAAAAAAAGGGGGAACAAAACAAAAGCAAAAGTTTCCTATAAGGTGTCGCCAAATTTCTGAGATAAATGCGGCTTTCATCTTTTCATGCTGTATAGAGATAGTCTTACTTGATTCTCGCTTTTAAAACTAATTTTTATATTTTTATATAAATTGTTTATTAGTGTTTTGGGGTGTGTTGGTTTGTGTGTGTGTGTTTGTGTGTGTTGTGTGTTGTGGTGTTTGGTTTTTTGTTGTGGTGCGCGTGCTGCTTGCGTGCTGTGTGTGTGCGTGCGCGCGTGTGTTGTACGCGGCAATCGTGTATACGCGCATGCATATATATATTGTGGTTGGCTTGCGTGAAAAACGCAAACAAAGTTTATAAAAAGTAGAAAAAAAGACAAAGAAATTGAAAAGAGATACAAAAAAATTTCCTTAAACCCACCAATTAAAAAGACAAAAAGACATGCCCTTCAAGAAAGGCCACGGGTCAATCTGTGGCGGGCCTTGAAATCATTTTTTCCTCGATGGCTACTTGACCAAACCTTTCTTAAAAGTCTGCCGTAAGATGTTTCCTCTTCAGTAATGTAAATTTATTTCTTTTTTCCCGGGAAATTTCCCGTAATTTTTTGACGGTGAGGATAAAAAAACATGGCGGAACTAACAAATAACAGAAAATAAACTAGGGTTTCGTACGAACGGGAGTTCGAAACTTCAAAGGCCTTTTTGCCACAGGCCTTATGCCAGACCCTTATACCCCAGACCCTTATACACAGACCCCTTTTGCCCCGACCCTTTTTGACACAACCCTTTGCCCAAACCCTTATGACACGACCCTTTGACACAGACCCTTAGACACAGACCCTTATACCACGGCCCTTATGCCCCAGACCCTTATGCACGACCTTATGTTACAGACCCCTTTTCACAGACCTTATGCCACAGACCCCCTTTTGACACAGACCCTTTTCCAAGACCCTTATGACACAGACCCTTTTGACCACCCTTAGCCACAAACCCTTTTGACACAGACCCCCTTATGACACAGACCCTTATCCCACAGCCCTTATGACACAAAACCCTTATGCCACAACCCTTAGGGCCACAACCCTTATGACACAGACCCTTATGCCACAGACCCTTATGCCACAACCCTTTATGACAAAACCCTTATGTCCCGACCCTTATGTCCAGCCCTTATGACTCGAAATATGTTTCACTTTACTCACACCTCGTGACGCGATTGGGAAATTTGGGGGAAATATCGGGGCTTTGCTATAGGATCTTCAGATAACTTCCCCCAAATATTAGTTTTAATTATAAAATATTGAGTCATAGCCAAGCATAAAATGAAGACCCATTTTGTCCGAATTTTTAAAAGGGTTTCATGGATTTTTTTTTTTTTTGTAAGATTTTACGCCTTTTTTTCGTTTTACTTTATTCTCTTATAGGCTAGCAGGAAACGTTTACCGTCTCCATATGACTTACATTTATAACTATATTTAGATGCACTTACTAAATCAAAAATGCAGCTAGGGAACTTCAGGGGATGAAAGAAGCGCCTAAAACAGGTCAATCTCGGGTGCACCTTTGCGTTAAGGGGACGACCGCAGAAGGGGCCTGCCTCTGCTCCACAAAGACCCCGAGGCAGCGGGGGTAAATTGGCCCCGTTTTTCTGGCATGATTGGCGTGGGTCCCGGGTGGGAAAAGGTAATTGAGGTCAAACCCCTTTTTTCTCTCTCTCTCTCCCCTCCCTCCCCTCTCCCCCTCCCCCCCTCTCCCTCTCCCTCTCCCCTCCCCCCCCCCCTCCCTCCCCCCTCCCCCCCTTTCCCCCCCCTTTCCCTCCCCCCCCCCCTCTCCCCCCCCCCCCTCTCTCCTCTCTCCCCTCTCTCCTCTCTCCTCATCCCCCCTTCTCTCCTCTTCTTCCCCTTCTCCTTCTCTCTTTCTCTCTCTCTCTCTCTCTCTCCCTCCCTCTCTCTCTCTCTCTCTCTCTCCCTCCCTCTCCCCCTTGCTCGCTCTGACTGTGTGTGTGTTGTTGATGTTTATATTTTCTATATATAACAAACATCTGGTGGCTCAAGTATGCTTCAAGTGCTTTAGACATTAATATAAATGCTTGGGCCCATAGCGTCGGTTTTTTATTATTTATGTTGAAGGTACATCTCTACATCGACATCGCCCTTTTTATATGGGGCCCATAGCACACCACAGACACTTACCACTCAAGCCTCACACACTCACACGCACGCAAGCAAACAAATCCGGAAGCACGCACGCACGTACCTACGCACGCACCACGCCGCCGCACCACCACGCACGGCAGACGCACGCACGCACCAGCCGCCCCGCACGCACGCACGCCGCACGCACGCAAAAACACACACACACACACACACAACACACAACACCACACACACACTACACACACATACACACACACACACACACACACCCACACAACCACCCACCACACACAAAAACACACACACACCCACACCCCCACACCACAAAAACACACACACACACACACACATATATGTATATTATATTATATATATATATATAATATATAATATATATATATACACATACATCATACACCTATAATTATAAAAATTTCCCATATATTGTATATATATATATATATATATATATATATTATAATATATATATTTATATATATATATATATATATATATACATATATCATATGCAAATTAATAATAAATATATATATTATATATATTATATTATATATACACACCACACCAACACATTACATTATTGCATTATTATGCTACACACCACACACACCGAATATATTATATATATTATAATATTTATATATATTATATATAATTTTAATAATAATTTATACATATATGTATATATATATATGTATATATATAAATATATATAATTTTATAATATGATATATATATATATATAATATATTTAATATTTTATATATATATATATATATTTATATATATATTTTGTATATAACACACATGTTCTTTACTTATCTGGTTATTAATTTCTTTCATGCCACCTATGCATCCCAAAGCTTTATTGTCTTTCCACTTTCGTAAGAGCTAGTATTGTTTAACACTTCTCCTTTCATCACCGACTCCACACGAAAAATACTTTATATCTAGCTCTGTAGGATATACTCCAGCACATTACTCTCTCACACTGAATTAATAAAGGGATAAGACATCTTGCTGTCTGTCTTGCACCCCCGCTCCCCCCCCCCCTTCGCCCCCTCCCCCCCACCCCCGGGCCCCCCGCCACCTGTCTTGTCCCTTTCCCGGGGTGTCTGACGGGACATCGATGCCAACAGGGGAGAAACCGTGGCGGAACTTCGGCGCAACATGGCGCGACAATGCAATGTTTTCAGTGTGATGTCCCCTAAAGGGTGATGACTTATGGTATTTAATGATGTCTTTTTTGGGTGTGTTTTAACTGTAATCTTTTTTTAAAGATCAGTGTCATGTGAGAGCTAGTAATAATAATTTAACAAATTTTTTATACTGATATAATTGGATGCCAATTTAACATGATATTAAAAAGGTGATGACAAAAATGTTAGTGAGAGAAAATACCTGTAAAGAACAATACTTATGTAATAAAAGTAATGAAAATGACGCTAGTATTAACAATATCGAAATGATAAAATGACAAATACCCTATATGATTTTAAATGTTAATGCTAATTATAATAATAATATTTAAAAATATAATGAAAATGAGAGCAACCCAAAAATAAAATAACCAAACGATCATGAAAACAATACAATGATATCACTGAAAATAACAAAAAATGTTACGAAAAAAGCGATGCTCATCGGGGTCGATCCGCAGGGGGGGACGCGGCTGTCGACAGTTGGGCCCCCGTGACGTGCTCGTCAACAACGCCGCCCGCAACAAACAAAAATGGCAGCTCACCTCAAAGTCAATATTGTGAGTACTCGCACGAGGAAAGGCGAGGGACTTTGCATTTCATTCTCCTGACATTCTGTGCTATATTTATGTTCATGAAAGCAGACACGTGCACACTCACAGGGACAGCACGGGACAGGCACGGCACAGGCACGGCCAGGAAAACGCACACGCCACCCCACGCACACGCACCGCACACGCACGCACACGCCCGCACACGCACACCACAAAGCACACCACACGCACACGCACACGCCACGCGCACGCACACGCGCACACCCAAAAAACACCCCAAAACAACACACACACCCACCACACACCAAAACCACACACACAATCACACAAACACACCCCACACACACAAAAACACACATTTTAAAAAAGGAGAAAAAAAAAAACCATCTCGAAGGCCGACACCCCAAAACCTCTCCTGAGAAAGCTAACCCGCTGTCTCCCCTCCAGGGCGGCTGCACGCGTGGCACCCTGCTGGCCTTGGAGCGCATGGGCGTGAACAAGGGCGGGGCCGGAGGATCGGTAGTCAACGTCTCCAGCATCACAGGGCTCAAGCCGGCGCCCTTCGGTCCCATCTACTGCGCCACCAAACACGCCATCGTCGGCCTTACCAGGAGCCTCGGGGTAAAGGCAAAGGGAGGGGGGGAGGGGAGGCAAAATGGGAGGGAGGGGAGGGAAAATTGGGAAAAAGAAGAGGGAGGGGAAAGAGGGGGAGAAAAGAAGAAGGAGAGAGGAGAAAGGGGGGATAAAAAGGAGGAGAAGAAAGGGAGAGAGAGAAAGGAGAGGGTAAAAAAAGAGAGTAAAGGGGAAGAGTAAAGGGGAAAAGAGTAAAGGAAGAGAGTAAAGGGGAAATAGTAAAGGAGAGATATAAAGGAAGGGAAAAAGGGGGAAGAGAGAGAGGAAAAGAGATGAGGGAGAGAGAGAGAGAGAGAGAGAGAAGAAAAAGAAGAGAAAGAAGAGAGAGAGAGAGAGAGAGAGAGAGGAGAGAGAGAGAGAAGGGGAGAAGGAAGAGAAAGAGGGGAAAAAAGGAGAGAGAAAGAGGAGGGAGAAAAAAGGAAAAAAAGTGAGAAAGAAAAAAAAAGAGGGAGAAAGAAAAAAGGGGGAGAGAAAGGGGAGAGAGAGGAAGGGGAGGAAAGAGGGGAAGGGAAAAGAAAGAGGGTGGAGGGGGAAAAAAAGAGGGGAAATGGAGAAAGAAAAAGGGAGAGAGGGAGAGAGAAAGAGGGAAGAGAAAAGGGGAAAAAGGGGGAGGGGGAAGGGCCAGGAGCGGGATGAGAAAGGGGGAAAAAGAGACAAAAGAACAAATAAAATGAAAAAAAGAAAAATGCATAGATAGAGAGATGGGGGGATAGAGAATGATAATAGACATTGATAGACAGGTAATAGTAGACGTAGATGATAGATAGATGTAGATAAACTTTATACTCTATAACATCTATATCTATATCTTTCTATTCTATCATTATCTATCTATCTATCTATCTATCTATCTCTCTATCTATCTATTACCCTACCCTTATCTATCTATCTATCTACCTACCCTATCATCTATCTATCTATCTATCTTTTTTATCTATTATCTATCATTTTATCTATCTATTTATCTACCCTATCTCTCTATCTTTTAAATCTATCTATCTATTCATCTTCTATCTATCTATTTTATCTATCTATCTCTATCTATCTATCTATCTATCTACTACCCATCTATCTTTTCTATCTGTCTATCTATTTACTACCTATCTCCCTCCTACCCCCAAAAACATCGTAACCAGCGGAAGCAATCCCGCCGCGCCGTTAACCCCCGCCCCCCCTTTTCCCCCCCCCCACCCCTTCCACCAGGGCCCTGGGGAAAAGGGTGTCGGTGCAGGCGCTGTCCCCGGGCCCTGTGCAGACCACCTGCTCGTAAACTCCCCCAAGAGGGGGCCTTCTCCCCCAAATTTGGGCGGCGGCGAGGGCTCAAGCTTGGGGGGTCGATAAAGGGTTTATGACGTGAGTACCTTTCTTTTCGCAAAATTTGTTCGGGTTGGGCTTTTTTGGGTTTACCTGTTTGTTTGATTATTTGGTTCCCTTTTTTTGTTTCTTTACTTTTTTGGGTTTTTTTAAATTGTTTTTTTTCCCCTGTTTTTTTGGGTTTGTTTTTTTTATTTATTTTTTTTATTTTGTTTTTTTTTTTTTGTTTTTTTACTTTGTTTACTTTTTTTTGTTCGCCCTGTTTTTTTTTTTTTGTTTGTTTGTTGATTGGAAAGATGTTTTTGGTTTATTTATTATTTTTTTTTTTTAAATTTTTTTTTGTTTATTTATTTATTTATTTATTTTTTTTATTGGCTTCTCTTAGACTTTGATTGGTGTTTTTTTGTGTAAATGATGCAATAAAAATGTTTTTGGTAATTTTCTATGTTTTCATTAGACTTTTTAGAAATATAGGAACAAAAAATATTTCATTTGTAATATTTTTGGGCCTTTTTTTAAAAAGGGAAAAATTCTGTATTTGACTTTTTTTGGAAGAAAAATTTTAAAAATCTTTGGTGTGCAATATTTTTTGCATCGTTTTGGGTTAATGCGGCAGAATCGTGAGGAACTAATACAAAAAGTAATCTTAACACTTAAGCACTTTCTAATACCTGATCGATTTAAAAGTGAATCCCAAATAAATAAAAAAGTATCATTTTGTAACTTTCATACTAAAACGTGCATACAGTAAAAACGAAAAAAAAAAAACTCGAAACCCCCGAATCTTTGACAATTCCAAACGTCTTATTAAAACTTTTCCCCCAAACTCTTAACCCCCAAAAATTATTTTTCCCCGACATAACGTGTTTTTTTCAATAACCACTCGAGAGCACTAAAATTAAAACAAAGCACACACCCGGGCCCCGATACAGGGCCTTTTCCCTTGGGGTGGCCCTTGGTAGACCTACTTACAGGGAAAACCCGAGTAAACATTTCCCTTAGGGGGGGAGAGGGGGGGAGCTGGAGGGGGAGGAGGAGGGAGAAGGATGGGGGAGGAGGAGGAGGATGAGAGGGAGAAATAGAGGGAGGAGGGGAGGAAGAGGGGAGGCAAGAGGGGGAGAAAAAAAGTAAAGTAGAGTGGGGAGCATGGAGGTTTTGGGGGGTGAGGGGAAAGAGGAAGCCCAACCAAAAAAAACCCCAAAAAAAAAAAAACCCCCACACACACACACACCCCACACAACACATATATATTATTTTAATATATACAGATAAAATAGATGAAAGATAGATAGAAAAGATATATGTATGTGTGTGTGGGCGTGCGTGCGTGCGGGGCGTGGGGTGCGTGTGTGTGTGGTGTGTGTGTGTTGTTTTGTGTGGTGTGTGTCTGTGTATTTGGGTGTGGGGTTGGGGTTTTGTGTGTGGGTTGTTTTGGTGTGTGGTGTGTGTGTGTGTGTGTGTGTTTTGTGTGTGTAAATTTGTGTGTGTTTATTTGTGTGTGTGTGTGAGGAAAAAGAGAAAAGAGAGAGAGAGAAGAGAGGAGAGGGGAGAGAGGAGAGGGGGAAGAGAGGAGGGGGAGAGAGAGAGAGAGAGAGGAGAAAAGGGGAGAAGAGGAACAAGAGAAGACAGACAGCGACAGCCTGACAACAGCCTGACAGACAGCCTGGCAGATTGCCTGACAGACAGACGGAAAACCTGACAAACAGACAACAGAAAACCACAAACCCCACACACACACACAACAAAACAAAACAAGACAGACAACAGAAGAAAACCCGACAACAGACAGACAACGACAAAACAGACAGACAGACAGACATACAGACGACAGACAGCAGACAGACAGACAGACAAAAACAGACAGGAGAAGAGAGAAAAAAATTACATAAAAAGAGGGGGAAAAGGAAGAGAGAAGATCAAGAGAAAAAAGATTTACGACTGAGGTCGGGTTTAAAATTTAGGGGGTTTTCTCTGTCGCTTTTTTTTTTTTTCTTTTTTTTGGGGGGGGGTTTTCTTTAATTTTTTTGTGAAAACATTAAGTTTTTTTTTCATCCCCCTATCATAGGAAATGGATATTAAATAGATTTTTTTTTTAAAGAAAATCTTTTTGGTACGAATTCCTCTCACCCAGTCTCCTAGGAATCCCTCCCCCGCAAAATTTGTTTTTTTGCATATTGACAGCAAAAAAGGGAGACCCGATAGAAAAAGAACTATGGAAATTTACGAAAGAATGTGCGACAGGCAGGCCCGGGGGTTTAAAAAAGGGGCTGATTAAAATCAGTGAAATGAAAAAATTTAAAAAAAACAAAAATGATAATAAAATATGAATGAAAATAAAAGAAAATGTGGATAGATAATAAGCAATAATGAAACAAAAAAGAAAAAAAATATTATAAAATATAGGTTATATATTAATTTTAAATATATTATATATATATATATATATATATTTATAAAATGGATTGATTACTGAAAGTCACATCCCCCAAAAAATTTTTCCCCCCCCAGAACCCCCCCAAAACCCCTTTATCATTACCGGTAGAAAAGAAATTTCCCATGATAAACCCCCCTGACCCCCTCCTTATATATTTTTCCCCAGGCCCGTAACTCCCCACCTTACGTATTTCTCCGACCCGAGTTTATGATAACCTCGCTAACCCCCTCCTTAAAATTTTCCCCCCCTCCCGCCCCAAAACTTTCAGGGCTCTCGTTAAGTTTTATAAAGAGGGACCGAACGGAGGCTGCATGGCGGTGGAAGGGCCCGGGCCCTACCCCCGTGGGAAACCGCCGGGTTTTCCCCTTTAAACAAGATCTTTTCTCCTTCAAGAGCACTTCTCCTTTTTCCGAATTTTGTTGGGTGTGCCACGGAAAAATGTTCCTTTTTAAAACTTTTTTTTTTGGGATTTATTGGTCCCTTTTTTTCACCGTGGAGATTTTAAATTTAAAAAAAAAAATCTGGGATCTAAAATTCCCCTGTGGTGTGAGTAGGCTGCTAATATTTTTACCGTTATTTTTTTTTGAAAAAAAAGTTATAGTCAAACACATTTACCTCTAATCGTTTTATTTCTGCAGGTAGCACTATGTAGCAGTTTTTCGCAGCTTTATGCTTCCTCATTATAATAATATATATATAATATATATATAATATATTTTAATATTATATAATGTACATATTCATAAAATACCCCCTTTTTTTTTACTACACAAACAAATGCATACATATACATATGTACACTTACTAGACATACATTGCATATGTTTTACATATACATGTGTATATCATATGCACATAAAAATACACATACACATACACATACACATACACATACACATCCCCATACAAAATACACATACACATACACATAAAAAAAATCACATACACACACAAAACACCCCACACACACACCACACACACACACACACACCACACACACACACACACACACCACACCAACACACACACACACACACACAACCACACACACAACACAAAAATACATATATATCCCAATACAAAACATATTTATTAAACTTGTTCTTATGACAGCTCTTTGTATAGGTCTTTTTTTCTTTTGAATCATCCCTGTATCCCGTATTATCCCGAAAATTTACTGTTAAATTTTTTTTGGACTTCTAACTAAAAAATAAAAAGTTCGGTATTATGTAATTTGCAAATAACGTCAAATTTTTTGGATACACCCTAAATTGTCCCAAAGGAATGCTGTATTTTAAGATGGTTATACTTATAGTGAGTTTTTACAGTGAAAAAGGGTTGACAGTCAACTTAAGATAACCGAACTTTTAATAAATTAACACGTTATAAGTCTAACGAGGGGAGGAAAAATGAATATATGTGGGGTTTGGTCATACCCAGTCAACATTTATCATCATATCTTTTTTCCTCTATGTTTATGCTGAAGACGTTTTGGGAACGCAAAAAATTTTAAATGATTTTTTTTAGTAATCTTTTATTATCATTATCTGTTATTTATAATTCAAAATATGATCTTCTCAAAACTAATATTTATATTATATATTTATAAGAATTTCCCGAAATTTAACCGCAAAACAACAAGGGGATTGTTATAGATTGGAAAGGGGGTACTAAGTTATCAAAAAAAAGGTTTCCCTTTTTAAACATGATAACGACAATTTTTGTACCCGTGTTGGAAGCTTTTTATATTTTATATTAAAATAATATATATAAATATATATTATATATATTAATATATATTATATATATATAATATATATTATATATAATTTTATAAACACACTCGTCTCTCTCTCTCTTTTTATCCTTTCTTTTCTTTCTCTCTCTCTCCTCTCTCTCTCTCTTCCTCATCCCCCCCTCCCCGCTCCTCTCTCTTCTCTCGGCTCTCTCTCTCTCTCCCCTCTCTTCTCTCCTCTCCTCTCTCTCCTCACTCACTTTACTCACCCCCCTCACAAAACCCCTTTCTTACCCCACTTTCCCCACCACTTATCACTCACCCCACTCTCACTCACTCACCACTCACACACACCACACACACACACACACACAAAACCCCCACAACAACACCAAACACACACCATAAAATATATATATAATATATTTTATATATATATATATAAATAAATATAAACACACACACACACACCCACACACCCCACACACACACAAAACACACCCACAACACACACCCAAACACACACACCACACACACACCACACACACACCTATACATGTACATTAGCAGATTTTGTAAGCCATAAAACCAATAGACTCACAAAGGGCAATTTAAACCCACCCAGTGGGGACTTAGCGATAATTATATATGACCTCTCGGGCCCCTTTAGTTCCTCCCATAATTACTGTGACAAGGTCCCCCACCAGCCTCCCCCCCCCCCCCCCCGAGCCCGGCGGGGCCTGACGCGAACCCCGCGCCACCCTTTACTCAAGCATCGTTCGTTTTTCCCTTTAATGCCTGTCCTTTTCCTTAAAAAAGATCAAACCCCTTTTAAAGAACTAGATCCCCTCTAGCCTTGTTGGGGGCAGCCTTTTACATCTGTGGCTGCATGGTAGTTGCGTCCTTTGGTTGCAACCATTCCCTTGACGGTACTATCATGTTACAAAACCCCATGAGTACACGTTTTGGGGCCCTTTTCTTTTTTTCCCCACCCTTTTTCCCCCCATAAGTTTTTTAAAGCCGTAGTGCAGTCACTCCCACGTTGGTTTTGTTTGGTAAAAATGCTAATGACAGGGAAATGGCGTCTCATCTA
Source organism: Penaeus monodon (assembly GCF_015228065.2). Classification (NCBI taxonomy): domain Eukaryota; kingdom Metazoa; phylum Arthropoda; class Malacostraca; order Decapoda; family Penaeidae; genus Penaeus; species Penaeus monodon. Next base: position 11,724 of record NW_023646995.1, read on the forward strand.
TTCTTCTGACCTCGGTAAATTTTTTTTATTTTCTGACCTTAGATTGCTTACTGTGTGTCACGGGATTTGTATAAACATAGATTGTTTTATTAATTTAAATTTAAATTTTTCTCATCTTTTTAGAGATCTTTATTATTTCAACTACAACAAATTTACGTTCGTGATGGAGTCCCAGTGGATTTTCGAAACTGTATCTCATTTTTTTAATAAAACTAGTTTTTGATTGTGGATTTTTCTACCATTATTTTACACAGAAATTGTTTTACCATTCATCTCATGGGCAATATGATTTTATTAATGGATTTTCACTCCTCTCCTTGCTCCGACCTGACTTCCTTTCTCTTTCCCCCTTTTGGTCGGGTTTGGACATGGAAAAGGGCCCGAGATGCCCGCTTTTTTTCCCGTAATGTGTTGTTGTTGTTGACACCCGGGGGTACCCTAGCATCGTTATATTGTCATTGGGGACACTTTTTATCGGCACTAAGCAAGTTTGTAACACGATATTTATATGATTATTATTTTGGTATAGCTTTGGGATTTTCCCCCATATCACAGTACACGGGGCCCCAATATAACCCATTTTCCCCAAAATCACCTAACAGTAGGTAACAAACCAAAGTTATTCATTCGTCGGCAACTTTTTTTGACGGTGTACCCATTCCCCCTTAAAATAATGTGGGACTGGGGTTTAATCTAGGATCTTTATTCATTTATAAATCACCCCCTTTCTCACCTGATGATGCTAAACCCATGGTATTCATGAGGCCCATCCAGATGCGCAGAGTAGGTGGGTTTTTATAACTTTCCCTTTTTGTTTAGTTCACTTCTTTTCGTTCAGATTTTGGGTATGTGGATCCCCCATCGATGATGTTTACTAGTCTGACTACTAGCTAGACAGGGCTACCTCGCATTTCAATTTCTATCCAAAGATTTGCTTCGAAAAGCTTGCGTATTTTTTCCGTCACCGTTCTTTTTTCATACATTTTTTGTTGCATAACATTGGTGTTAATTCAGTGTGATGTTAAAATAATTTTTTTATTAGTTTATTCTAATTTATTTCAGTATTTAACGTTAATCTTTTGTTTTTGTGATACTTTTCTCTTGGAGCTCACTCTCTCTTTTCATTCTACTCACGTTTAGCTGCCCGCTCCCCAACACTTTACACACACTCACTCATTTATCCACACAAAAGAAATTTGGAAACACGGGCCCTTTTTAATTAAGGGGGGTTTTTTTTGCGGGTCGTATTTTTGTAGGTGTAAAGATTTTAACGATTTTATTTTTTGCCCGCGTTTTTGCCATTCGTGACAATGCCCTTTAACGTGATGTACAATTTTCCTTTTTTACTTACATTTCTTCCCCCCTGAAATGACGACAATTGATTAAATTAAATCCTTGCAGATTGTTTTTTGCCCTTTTCACTTACTACCCCTTTGTCTATCGGGAGGGTTTGGGAAAAGTTCAAGCCAGGTCCATGCAGTTTTCGCCCCCTCCCCTATTTTTTTTCTTAAATCTTTCTAAAGTAAAACACAAAAACGAAAAATTACGAAAAATATAAAAACGAACATTAAAACTCCCAATTTTTTTTATAAAAAATAAACTGTAGCACTTCATCCTCTCCTTTCTTTTGCCTTTTTTTTTTTCTTTTACAAATCTTACCCCTTTATTTTGTAGATCTGGTTCCCTGACTATACACAGCATTTTTGACCGACAAATATCCGACGGGAAACCGGGAAGAGGACCCTGCTGCAAAAAATGGCCCACCTTGGGATGCTTTTAGAAGGTTGTCACCGAAAGATCGCCATAGGCCTGGGGGCCAGTTTGTTCATCAGAGCAGGTTTTTAAACGCCCCAGAATATAGTAAAAGGGCCCCGGGCCCTGCCGGGACCCCCATAGTTTCCCCCAAAGGGACCCCCCTAATGGAACCCACCTTTTTGTGGGTTGGGGGGTTTACCCCTGACCAGAGGGCCCCCAAAACGGGAGGGGTCACCAGTGGGGAAATGAGATAAAATGGCTTCCTGGTGCACCAAAGGGCCCCTATGAGGGGGATGGTGAAAACCCCCCCTGGTTAATTCCATCTTGGCCCAGGGAGAACTCTCCCAGTTTTTTTTGCCTTCGTGGTATCCCGTTTTAAACCGGGGAACGAGTTGAGCAAATGCGGGGCCTGCTGCCCCCTGCAGCTAGTGACAAACCTTTTTTGGGTTCCTCTTTTTCTGGTTAAAAGGGGTTGGCTTGATCAAGGCCTGGTCAATTAAATTGGCTGCCCAAATATTCTTGGGCCCAAGCAGGGCACGGGTTCGCCCCTCATAGGCCCCCCACACTCCCCACTTTGGGTAATAGTGGTTTGCGTATTTTCCTTGGGAAACCCTGTGGCTTTTGGGGAGATTTTAGCCCCCAACATAGCTTCCCCCTTTTTGGACTCTATGGGGGGGTTGGGGGGGTGGGAATTTGAAAAATTCAATTTGTAAAAATCCTAAAAATTTTCAAAGACTAGCTCTTTTCCCTACGACCTATGAAACCCCCCAACCATTCCCTCTGGAACACAAAATGTCCCCTTTTGGAAACCTTTTCCCATTTTCCCAAAGGGCAAGAAGGGGAAATCGAAATTTGGTTACCGGGCCCCCAAAAACCGGGTAAAAATGGGGAAAAGTCCTAGCCACAAAGGAAATCTTCCCTGGTAAATTTTAAAAGTTTTTTCATATAGAAAGGGGTACCTAAGGTAAAGACCTTTGTTTGGTGTCAATCAGGTTTTTGATTTTTTTTAAATACATGGGGGGAAAATATTTTGAAGTATGCCCAACATAAATCATTGCTCACCCCAAGCCGAAAAGGGGTAGCCTGATGGGTTAAGGTTTCGTCACCGAGGGAATTTTACCATCTGCGGTGTTTATGGGGGACTTCCGGGGGTTTTTTAAAATTTTTTATGTTCTCCTCACAAAATACCCCAAATCAGTTTTAAGGGGAATTGTTTTTTTTCCCCGAGCCCTAATGGGGTTTATTCTGAGGAAAATGTTAGGGGAACAAAAGAATTTTTAATATAGTGGCAGAAAAACCCGTTTCAAGAAGAAAGTTGAGGGGTTTGGGAAAACTTTTGACACCACTCTCCTTCAAAATTTTTAACACATTAGCCCTTTCCCAAAGGAATCATTTAATTTGGCAGGGTACCACCTCAAGATAAAGCCTATGTGCCCAACCCTATGGGGTTTCTTCCCCTCCCCGGGTTATGGGCATAGACCCAAATTTCTTGGGCCGTTTTTTAAAGGAAAATGGACAACCACGGAAAGTGAAAAAGTGTGGTAAAAACGGGTCTTCATGGAGATGACAACTTTTCCAGGTCCAAAAATTCTTTACCACGGGAAAAACGGCTCATAAAGGGATAAATTTTTGAAAAGAATTATTGGAAATAAGGAGAAAATTAGTTTTCCAAAAGGCAACGCGACTTTCCCCATATGCGAAAACCCTTTGCTTCTGTTCTAGCCTATCCTCCTTCACCCCCAACCCCTTTGCCCCCCAAAGTGTTTCTTACACCACACCTCTGCCATTTCCCTTTTAAAAAACCCTCATCCCCAATTGCTGAAACTGCCTCTGGTAAATTGTTCCACCAGAAACGGAGTGGGTAAAGAGCCCTATTGAGGAGACTCCTCCTCCCAAAAAAAGGTCTTGGGGGGCCATCAGGTAAGGCCCCAGGCCCCTAAACACCTCCACTCCAGCTCCCCCACATCCCGGGGGCCTCCGTTGCTGGCAGAATCCCCCTGAAGAAAAGGATCAGATCTGTCCTTGGGCCCAGGCAAAAAAATCCTGTGGAATTTAGTTCCATGGGAAAACAACCCCTAAAAAGATTTCCCCCAAGATCCTGGGAGGGACACCAAAGGTGTGGGGCAAACCTTAACCCAGGTGTGCCTTATGAAGGGGGGTAGTTTAAAAAAACTGGATCCCCTAACCCAAAGGGAACTGTCGGGGAAAATTCATGAAAAATTTGGGAAGAAACGGGCAACTTTAACCCAGTTTGTTTTTGGGGGGGAACACAAGAGATTAGGCCCAGGAAAATCATCCGTTTTTCCCTGAGAGGTTTTCCAAGTTCAAGCCCATTATGGGCCCCTTTGTAATGGCCCCTCGGGGTGGGGGAGGATAGCAAAAGGGTATGTCGGATTTTTCCCTTCCAGGCCCAATCCACCTCAGAAAAACACGGCAGGTAAAGGTTTGTGAAAACAGGCTTGAAAAAGGGCCCTTTAAAAATTTGGGCATCAAACCCCCCCTTTCCTCCACATAATCTCAACATAGATGACTTGGAAAAATCTATTTGGGGAATTTGGGCCCAGATCCTTTTTCTATTTTTGGCAGATTTCATGGTCGGAAATCACCTCTGAGGAGAAAATTATTTGCAACCTCGGGAAGGGCCTTGGGAGTCCTTGTTTTTTTAAGAGAAATTTGGCGTTTTACTGAACTGTGCACCCCCAAAACTTTCCAAATTAAAATTGGGACTTTCCCCAAATATAGACCTGCCCATTTTGGCTCCCCCTGACCCAAACAGTTTAATTTCATTTGGTTTTTCCCAAGGGAAGACTTCCCTGGGCGCCCATTTTCCAATATTTTTGCAGGAGGGAATGGAAATTCCAGCCAAGGGAGTGCAGGATGGCAAATTGAACATGCGAACGGGAAATTTTTTTAGATAAATTTGAAAGTTTTCCCAAGGAATCTGTAAATGTTTTTCCATATGTTCAAAATGCTTTTAAATCATTTCACATCACGAATTCACCTTGCAGCAGAAGCATCCTTTTCCCAAAAGAAAGTGGGCATTACCTTTCGACCCCCGGGTCCTGGTGATCTGTTGAATCCCAAACAAGCTGTCAGAGCAAAAAAAAGCGGCATTAAGGCATTTTGAAACGACGCGATATAACCTTGATCCATTACAAAAAGTAGTGCTGAAGGAGACCAGATGGACATCAATTTGGGAAAAATATTTCTCCTCAAAAAAACGAGCACATCCCTGTCCCCCACCCGCCTGGAAGTAGAAAAGGCATAATCATCACAGACAGAAAAAGATATTGCTAATGAGCTACTAAATCCATGGAAGAGATCTCCTCTGGACATCTTACACTGCCCCCTTCTCTACCCTTTTGGGGTGAACAGGGAAAGACACCCAGTGGGGGTTCTTTATAAAACTGCGCGAAACTTCCCAAAAACTTCCAATTTTTTTCGGGGGGGAAGGAGATGGACTCCCGGGTTTGCCTTTTGGGCCCTAAGACTGCCCCCGGAAGTGACAATAAATTTCCCTACCAAATGATATCTCACTTACCGGGGGAGGGTCCCCCGAAATTTTCCCTTTTTGGCCTAATTTAATAGGATCTATAAGGGGGGGGCCCGTGCCAAACCCCTAGAAAGGGGGGCTATATCATTCCTGGCCCTAAACCTGGCAAAGGGTGCTTTCCCCACCAGGCCCAAATTTCAGATAATTTTTTCCCCCACCACTTTCATTTGCAAGCTGATGGAGAAAATGGTAAACTTCGGTTTCATGCTGCTAAAAAAAGGAAAAATCTACCCCATACAATATGGGTTTTTTGGGAAAATAGAGACGATCACGGGTTCAAATTTTAAAGGGTTTGGGAAAATGCTATAAAAGGGAAAATTCCTTCGCACAGGGACGTCCCCATGTTTTGCACCTTCTTTGACCTTGAAAGGGGTTACGATACCACTTTTAAAGGGGATCCCTTGAAGCTGTTGACATTGGTTTTTAAGGGGGAGCTTAAACCCCCTTACTTCCTTACTAACAGGGAATTTTTTGAGTTCCCGGGGGGGAAACAGTTTCTCTAAAACCCGGGGAAAATCACTGGAAGGGTTCTTTAAAATGTGACCCGTTTGCCAGGGTATGAAAGACATTTTTAAAGGGGTTTTTAAATTCTTTTCTCCAAAGTAAAACTGTATGTGGAGGGCTTTTTACGCTGTACTGCTCAGGAAAGGGAAACCTTTCAGGAAAGTGCAAGGACACATACAGGTGCAATAAAACAGGGGTACAGGGGGGGAACCTATCATGGGTTAAAATTTTTTCCCCCAGCAAAACCCTGGCTATACATTTTCCCCCAAATGGATAAATTCCATCCCCTTTCCCCCTATTTTGAACCAAAACCCCCTGCAATTTGTCCCAAAAGGGGGGAAGTACTTGGGGGCTTTAAATTTTTTTTTTCAAGGGTTTTTGGGTGCCTCACATCCAAAAAGTTTAAAAAGTGGGCTACAAAGGGGCTTTGTAAATTTTTTCGGGGTTTTTTCACAGCATCTTTGGGGGGGCAGACAGCACCTGCTTCTGAAAGGGTTTACCGAGCAAATTATTCGTAGTTTTTGGGTTATGGTGTGAAAGGGTTATTTTTTCGCAAATCCCACTGTTTTTTCCCCGGGTTTGGACTCAGAATCTGTACTTTGGGGGTTCCAAATCTTCAGCCTGTGGAGTCCCCGTAAGGGTGAAGTGGAGAACCCCCTCTTTCATTACATCGGGTACACGAGACTACAAAGGTTCTGGGATCCCTCACCATTGGGTTTTCAACCCCCTTAAAGGGTAGCCGATCCTATGGTAGGAAATGAAAAATCTTAAATTTTAAACTCACTAAGGTTCTGGCTTTGGAATTCCGCCCAATTTCCCCCCCCTTGGGCAATCAATTCGAACTGGATTTGGGGGAAATTGGGGAAAAGGGGGGAAAATCCGAAAACAGAAGTAGAGAGAAAATTTTTTTAGCCCTTTCTAAGGGACCAAAAGGGTCAGATGCAATAATAAAAGATGGTTCGAAAACTAAAATGGGGGTGGACTTTGCAGCAGTGAGCAAAAAAAGACTGCTTCCCGGCATTTTTTCTCTAAACAACCTCGATCTTTACTCAGGTTACCTGCCATCCCCTTTCAGCAGTTAAGGTTTACTAAAGATCCTTTTGAAACCCTTCTATTGTGATTTTTTGTGACTCCCCCTAGTGCCTTGCAAGCAATCAAGAGCTTAAAATCATCACATCCAGTAGTGAGGGGGGTTCAAGATTTTGGCTTGCACTGCCCCTCAGCCTTGATGCCGTTTACCTCTTTCCGGGTCTGAAACCCAGCATAAGGAGTTGTCCTCCCATAAATGGAAGGAAAAAGCGGGGCATAACCCCCAAGGGGCAAATTCCGGAGATTAGATGACCTTTTTTGGGATTTTTGGTTGGGCCCAGCATCCTCCCCCAAACCCAAAAGTTGGGAAATTGCTTAACAAGACTAAGAATCGGGCACACCAAAACTGGCTCATGGGGCCCAAAGATGGGTAAAAGTCAAAAACCCTTTTTGGGGATTCCCAAAAACCAAATTAAAGATCACCATGTAGTGGGAAGATGTGGGGAACATTCTCAACCAAAGACGTATTTACTTGTCTCCCCCCCAAAAACACTGAAAGATGTCGGGGGGGGATTTGGCTAGAGGGTCTTATTAGTTTTCCTTAGGGAGACTAATGTTTTCCCAAAAAATTTAATTTTACAAATGTTTATTCAATAATTTTTTACACTTAGAGCATAATTTTATGCTTTGATTTTAAAACTATTGTTAAATTTTTAAATGTTTTTTTTGATAGATTTTAAAATTTTTTTAAAACCCTTTTTAAAATTTTTTATTTAAAAAAGATATTCGCCCCCTAATGCCTTAGCTTTTTTACGCGGCAAAAATTTTAAATAAACAAATCAACCAGCGGAAGGGCCAGGAAATGCCAGCCCGGGGTTTAAAAAAAAAAACCCGTTTCCCCTAGGGGGCTTGGAAGGGCGCCAACCTTCCTGGCCAAACCCCCAGATTTCCGTCCCGTTTAGTTTTCACCGCCCAAAGTGCCCAAGAAAACACCTCCTGCCCCGGGCCCCCCTTTGATCCCAAAAGAAGGTTTCAAGGGACGTCCCCGGGCCCGCACTCAGCCGGAAAGGGGAAAGGACGAATCTGCGAGGATGTGTGGGGGAGGACGCCGCCCAGTTAGATCTGGAGAGGAATACAGGAAGTCTAGATGAGTCCCAAGCCAAGGGGGGACCTTGCGAACCCCTTTGGGACGCATTATCATTTTGTTATTATTATTATTATTTTTATTTTTCATTATTATTATTATTATTTTATTATTATTTTTAAATTTTATTATTGTTTTTTATTATTATTATTATTACTATCATCCTCCCTCATTTTTCATTTTCCTTACAATTTTTTATTTTTAATTATTTGGGGTTTTTATTTTTTTTTCATTATTTATTTTTTATATTTTTTATCATTTTTTTATTTTTTTTATTTTTTTTTTTTTTTTT
>NW_023646995.1:22500-30000 GCF_015228065.2 Penaeus monodon
CCGATTTTCGAGCATGTATTCATTACTGATTCTTTCATGAGTGATTGATTCAACAAGAAACGGCTGCCAACCACAGAGTAGTTTGACAACTTTTTACAATTACTGAAAACTGGTTGAGAAATTTTTACTTTCACGGATACACTTGTGAGATTTGTGTCACAAAAGGTTTTATTTCCTACCCTGATATCTGCCAGGATGCGTGAAGAGTTGCTAAGAGCTACACTGAGCTAGTCCTGCACTTTAAAGCTTTACCTGTCGTCCGCGCTGTAGCTTGAGGCCTCTTACCTTTGCCCATTTCTAAATCCAGGGCTAAGATAGCTTTTCGTGCGTTTGACTTAGTTGTCTGTTCAGTGCGATATTTTCTTCTGAGAAAGGATCGAAGACACACTCGAAATCGGTGAGAAAATCCGTCACTAAAGTAAAATGAAATACCGATGAGAAAATCTGTCACTAAAATACTGTGATAAGTGGTCGTTTCCCATAACAAGTAACTTGATTCACTGTCGAACTTGGTTTGACGTACAAAACACTGAAATGACAGAGCTGGTGCTCCCAATACCCTCAATGAAACTAAAATGGTAGGCAGAGCATAGAATTCAATGAAAAAATCTGGGAATCTGACATCGTGGTTCTTCTAGGCGCCACGCTGCCTGGAGCTACTCGCCACCGTGGGATCGGACCGTGTTCATTCATTCTCGAGTTTAGTACGCGAGAATGAGAATGTAAGAATATGAGGGAATACGAAAGAATAGAAAACGCGAATTTTTGAACGAAATTAAAATGTGTGATTTACCTGAAATTATTTTTGTAATACACATGAGATTAATTTTTCTTATAATGCATAGGATGACATAGAAAGAGATTAAAAATGGTGTTATATGGTTGTTATGATATTCATATTTGGCATGCAGGAAATTATAAAAAAATCGGAAAATTCTCTTTTTATAACCTGAAATTTAAATAGGAAATGGCACTGAAATACAATCAAATTAAATTGTAGGACTAGGAATCAATGACAAAATAATGTAGTTATCCCTATATTATTTAGAAAACTAAACGTCATCGCAGAAAACTGTCTATTTTAACACAGTAGCTATTTCGGAATTTTCAAATTTTTATTGTCGTGAGGATGATGTTGATTGGGTGATTATAATGATGATGACCATTGAGATGATGATGACGATTATGAATGATGATTATAAAGATGATGATAAAGATGACGATGATGATTATGATAATGATAATGATAATGATAATTATTATAATTATGACGGCGACGACGATGGTGATGGTGCTGGTGATGATGACGATGGTGATGGTGATGGTGATGATGACGATGGTGATGACGATGGTGATGATGATGGTAATGGTTATGGTGATGACGATGGTGATGATGATGATGATGATAATGATTATAGTAATGGTATGCTAATTATTATAATTTTCATAAGGATGACGATATGGTAATGATAGTGGCAATGATTATGATAATTCAGATAATGATGTTAATGAAAACTGATAATAAGATAATAATTATTGATTATGACGATAAAGTTAGAATTATAGACGAAGATAAACATAAAATGAAGATGATGATAATACGACGATAATTATGACAAAGATGAAGTGATAACGAAAACCATATAAACCATGTTCTTGATGACAATTATGAAGTAATAATGACGATAAAGGTGATAAAGATGACAATGGCGGCGAAGGCGATAAGGGAGATAACTGTAAACAGAGGCAATACCGGTTCATGCTAACAACAAAACCAACAGTATTGCTTGAATGATGATAATGAAAATTTTGTTTACACATAAATGGCTTCGCAAGGAGTACGAGAAATGGAAGAGTAGTAGCATACGAATATTAATCTGGGACATGCTTAGGATAAAAAAAAAAGAGAAAAAAAAGAAAAAAGGTGTGAACATATAATGAGACAGCTTGATCATTAAAATTACATAATGTTTTGGCAATATTGTGTTGGATATATCTTTACAAGGAGTTAATGTAGGGGTGATAAACAAATTACCAAGCGCTTTCTAAGGATGGTATCACGGTGGAAGTGTATTATGCAGTGACAACCCCTGTTATTTTCCGACGGAGCATGAGATTACTTAATGTCTGCTATAAATATTTGATTGTATATTAATAATTACTTATGTTTGCTTTATGTTTGATCAATTTATTAATTTTGAAAACTTTTACATCTCTGTCAGCTTTATGATATGTATTTCATTTGTTCATTGAGAAACAATGTATTTTTGAACGTTTGTTAGTTTGCTTTTATCAACTTTCATGACTAACAATAACTTTATGGGTGAGTACCATGAGGGTCGGTCACGCGTGTTCGAATCCGGCACCAATGGTCTGAGATTTAAAGGAATTCCACTCGGGTTATCGGACGCCGCCTGCCAGAAACAAAGTCCTTCGCAAAAAAGGTACCGTCCTAGTCTTACGAGGGAGTTCGTGACGTAAAACCGATTCATTGTAATTTTAGACATATTGCATTAATAAAAATTAAGTTAATGAACTCAAGTAAACTCCATCCTTGACTTGTACTAGTTAATAGTATCAAATGTTATCTTTTAAAATTTATTGATTTATTAATTTAGATTACAATGATAGCAAATAAGAACAATCGAACATTATAAGTTTGCACTGATGTTACCTTATAACAGCTGTGGAGTATGGAGGCACAACATCACAGTGTTATCAAAAACAACTATTAGTATTAAAGAATATAAAATAAAGATATTTCTAAAAATCACGGAAAAGTGTAAATAGTTAGAAATCAAGATCAACTGATTACTTGGAAACTTAGGTGGGTGTTTATAACCTACGTTTTTTCTTCCTCCCACTCACTTAGTAGTATTCAAGGGAAAGATGAAAACTCTTTTCAGTACACAGACACACACACACGCACACGCACATTCACACACACACACACATACACACACACACACACACACACACACACACACACACACACACACACACACACACACACACACACACACACACACACACACACACACACACACACACACACATTGTGGGTTTTTCTACCATAGATATATATATATATATAATATATATATATATATATATATATATATATATATATATATATATATATATATATATATATATATGCACACATACACCACACACACACCACACAACATATATATATAATATATATATATATATATATATATATATATATATATACACATATAATACATATACATATATAAATATATGTGCACATATGTGTATGTGCTGTGTATCAGTATATATCTATCTATCTATCATACATATGTGTGTGTGTTTGTGTATGTGCATATAATATCTATCTATCTATATGTGTGTGTGTGTGTCTGTGAGTATATCTACATCCATATCTATATATCTATATATGTCTATCTATCTATCTATCTATATATTTGTTACACACCCTATCTCTCCACCTTGGCTGTGCCACTCTTGCCTCATTAAATGCTCTTCGTAATCACCAGCGGGTCTAGCTACGCCTTGCCCATGCGACTTCACTTACGACGGGAATTGAACCAGGACCAGATGTATATCTATTCTCTACCTATTATATTCTCTCTCTCTTCTTTTCTCTCTCTCTCTCTTTTTCTCTCCCCTTTTCCCCTCTCTCTCTTTCTTTTTTTCTCCTCTCCCCTTCCCCTCTCTTCCTCTCTCTCTCCTCTCCCTTCTCTCCTCCCCTTCCCCTCCTCTCCCCTTCTCCTCTCTCTCCTCTCTCTCTCCTCTCTCTCTCTCTCTCTATATATATATATAATTATATATATAATAAAATAATTTATATATATATAACCACACCACATCATACACTCATGCACAAATAATATACGGCATATTATATTAAATATTTTATATATATATAATATATATTATTATATAATTTTAATATATATATAAATGGAAAAACCTCTTCCATGCTGTAAAAGGGAAAAAAAAACCCAAAAACACAAAAAAAATAACCCATTTTTTGTTTTGTGGGTTTTTTTTCCCTTTTAAAATATATTTATATATAAATAATAATATATTTTATATATTATATTTCATATACATTATGCATATATATATATAAATGTATAAAATTAATATAATTTGCTATATATTATATAAAATATATATATATTTATATTAATATATATATATATAATTTGGTGGGGTTGTGTGTGTGTGTGTGTGTGTGTGTGTGTGTGTGTGGTGGGGTTTTTGTGTGTGTTATAATATACTATAATGAATAAATAAAAACCCACACACACCCCACACCGGGCCACACACACACCCCACACCACACACACCCCCCACACCCACCCCCCACACACACCCCACCACCCACACACACACACACACCACACAAACACACAACACCACACACCACCCAACACCACACCCCACAACCCCCACACACCCCCAAAAAGCCACACACACACGCACCACAACAACCACCACACACCACCACAAAACCACCACAACCCACACACACACCCACACCACACACCAACACACACAGTAATGACTAAAGGGACGTGAAGTTGGAATGATAAAAAATTCGTCTTTGAACCTCCTTTGTATGCCTCACTTCTTTGTTTTGGGTATGTTCCCACTTACTTACCAAATTAAATTGTCTTAGCTATAAAAGATAATATACTAATTTTTTTTTTTTATTTTATTATTTTTGTGTAAAGTTCTTTTAATTTTTATTTTTATTACACAAAGTTTAGGAAACAGATAAAATATGATAGTATCCCTAAAAATTTATTTTTTTTATTTTTTCCACAAAATTCTCTTTAAATTAAAGGACAACTGTTATATTTCATAGTATTTATTATTTTAAGGTTACTAATGATTTTTTTAATGAAGAAACCAACTGTATTATTTTTGTTACCAAAGAGTTCCTTAAATTCTGGAATTATGCTGGGGTTAAGAAAATTTTTTTTTCTTGTAAATATTTTATCTGAGTAAATTTAAATTTTGGACCTGAACGCAACCATAAACAAGAGAGCGAGAACAAGACGAGTACTTTCAACTGCCTAAAAGAGTTTCATTACCTTTAAACATCAGAGGTAAGAAAGCTTCGCTTAATAATATCTTAAATAAAATCTGAAATAACCTGATTACAAAATAAAGGAAAAAAATTTTTTTGAGATAAAACTGGAAAATAAATTAAAAAATGTCTTCTTCACAGCTAAATACTGACCGTGCCATTTGACACCCTCCTACATCTCTCTCTTCTTATTTTTGGGGATTTAAAACCCATTAAAAAAGGGAAAGGTTATTGAAATTTATAAAGTAATATTAAAATGACTATATATAAATTACTATCATCGCTATATTCTACTAAAAAAATCGTAATTAAAAATGGTAAATATCATCCCTGCTTTTTGTAAAAAAATTTTTTTTTTACAAGAGATGTTTTAGTTAATTGGTATTTATTTGTTTTTTTCATTCCTAAAGTAAAAAATTGATTTTCTTTTTTTTTTTTTTTTGTCCTTGGTGGGGTGGACGGGTTTAAAAAATCCGAGAAAATTGTTCTGTACGGCAAAGGAGCAAAGAGGAAGACAGCCAAAAAAAAAAACAGGTTGGCTAACGCACTTGAAAAAGTTGACGTTTTTTAGATGAAGGGTTTTTGTTGTGAATGTTTGGGTTTTTTAAAATCCCTATGTCAGGAATGTGTAAGATCTTTATTGTTTTGATATTCCCTTCTTTCAGTTACCTAAGGCTAAGTTAGATCTTTAGTAACCCTTTTGATTTTTATTAATTTTTTTTATTTATTTATTTATTTATTATCTATTTATTTTTAAAAAAAGTGGGTTCCCAAAGGTATAAATTGGAAATTTTTTTTAGATCCTCCTTGGCGTTAATTTAGTGCCCCCCCTGGACAACGTCCGAATGGTTCCCGAAAAAAGGGGAAAAAAGTGCTGCTAAGGGAAAAAGGGGGAGACCACACCGCGCGCGCGCCCCGAAAAAACACACACACACACCACACCACACACACACACACCCCACCAACCAAACACACAAAACACACACAACACCACAAAACCCAACACACACACACACCAAAACACACACACACGAGTCCAGTGCATCGCACCAGTAAAGTAAGCTCTTACATGTTAAATACGGAGATCAGGCAAAGGTCTAAGTCTTTAGCCTGGGTTCGTAAATGTGTGCGGTTCATGTTTAAAGAATAAATTTTTATTTAAAAAGGGGAAAGAAAAAATGAAAAATAAAAAAGATGCGAGGGTTTGTAAACCCCGGAGTGAGGGAAGAAAAGGGAGCAGAAGTGGCCGCAATCCCCCATGGGGCGTTTTTTAGCGCATAGAGACAACTGCCGTGAGGCACCTCTGTTTTTGTGTTTGTTTTTTGGTAAACCCTTCAAAACGGAAAAAAAACTAAAGGAAGCAGCAAATGAATTGCGCCCTTGGAGGGAAAAACCTGGTAGCGAATGTTCAAAATTTCGTGAAAAAAACCAAATTTTTAAGGGAAATTGGGGGATAAAACAACCCTTCGAGAGAGGGTACTGAAAAGTCTGACATGAAAATCAAAAAACTCAAGAAAAGGTGAAGGAAATAGAAAAACCAAGATTGGAACGTAGTCAAACCAGGAAAGAATCTGCAAGAAAAAGTTGATGAATAAAAAAACTGTTAACAATTTGTCAAGCCCCAGTCTCAAATAATAAAGGCAAAAAAAAATGATAAATACAATGCGATATATCTAAAGTAAAAGGAAAATGTAAATAAAAAAGGAAAAAAATTAGAAAAGGTTTAGATCAAAAAGGAAAAAAAGAAGCTTCAGAGACGGAAAGAAATTGGCTAAAAGTAAATAAAGACAAGTCATATTGGGACCAAAAAAAATTTGAAAGATGAAACGAGCGATACCGAAGAAAGAAAATGATTGTCAACATTCTCAAGGGCTAAATCCCGTTCTCGAGCAGAATTTATATCCCCAGGAGTTGGGATTTTCGAAAAGGGGAAAAAAACCCCTTTAGAAAAAAACTTCGAATAAACAAAATGGGAATGGTGTAAAACAGAAAGCTAAAACCCTGGCCCACACGAAAATAGAAAATTTTGATAACGAAAAATGTCTAAAGAGACGGACTTGGAAAAGATAAAAAAAAAAAAAAACGTACAAGGAAGAAGAAAAAAAAAATTTTTTGGGGGTGTGAAGGGCCCCCAAGCAAAAAAGTTTACTATCGAAACCCAAAAAGTGGAAAAAACAATCATTAGCCTTGCAGCCAAAAGGAATACCCAAATATTTGTAGAATGTTTATACAGAAATTTAAAATTTTTTTGTTCAAAAGTTACTAGAACTATTGCAATTATTGAATTAAAAAACCGATGTAAAATTCATCACTGAATCCAAAAATAGTCCCTCCCCCTCGACGATGTAACATTAGGACTAGAGACTATAATATTTTAAGAAAAGACACGGCAAATGGAAATGGGGGGTACA
>NW_023646996.1:0-7419 GCF_015228065.2 Penaeus monodon
TATTTATTTTCCAATTTAACCAAAAATGAAAAACTCTTTTATTCTCAAAGTATTCTATTTTCCCTTTTTCACTTTATTTTTTCTTATACTTTTAATTATTAGACAATTCTTTATATATTGTTATTGATTTATTTTTTTTATATATTCACAATATCATTAATATCATTATTACATTATTAATATTATCATCATTATTGCAATTGTTATCATTATTATTGCAATTATTGGAGTTATAGTATATATTTTTGCAATAATACTAATAACCACACAATAATAATAGTAATAACAATAATAATAACATAATAACGATTTTATAATTATTTATATCATTATCTTAATTAGTATCGTTATTACTGTAATTATTACTGTTATAATAATTTTTTTGCAATTATACTACCAGTACAAATAATATAATGATAATAATAACAATGATAATACTAATAACAATATTATAACACTACATTTTATTATTACTTAAACTTATTATTATTATGTTATTTTCAGATATATAGATTTTGGCATGATTATAATTAAGATAATGTAATTAATAATAATAATATAATAATAAAACAACATATTTAAAATATATATAATATATAATATTATATTTATATATCAAATTTTCAAAATTCTTTTATCTCATTTATCATCATTATTGTTATGATTAATACAATTCTGGTAATTATTATCATTATTACCCTAATAATTGCCGAAATCACCAAAGAAATCGAAAAAACGTCATTTTGGAGTATACTCTCAAAAGGCTATATTTCGCTAGATTTTGCCGCTTTTCGACTTTTGGAATGTTTTCTTATACCTTTTTTTATATTATATATGGACACAATTCCTCTTATTATCATCATCATTATCATGATTATCATCATTATCATCATCATTATATCATTATTGCAATTATTATCATCATTATTGCAATTGTTATCATTATTATTGCAATTATTGGAGTGTAGTATATATTTTTCAATAATACTAATAACCACAACAATAATAATAGTAATAACAATAATAATAACAATAATAACGATTTTATAATAATTATTTATATCATTATCTTAATTAGTATCGTTATTACTGTAATTATTACTGTTATAATAATTATTTTTGCAATTATACTACCAGTACAAATAATAATAATGATAATAATAACAATATAATACTAATAACAATATTATAACCATAGCATTATTATTATTATACTTATACTTATTATTATTATTGTTATTATTACAGATATATAGATTTATTGGCAATAATACTAATAATTAAGATAATAATAATAATAATAATAATAATATATAATACAATAATAATTAATAATAATTAATAATAATATTCAAATGTTATCAAAATTCTCTTTATTCTCACTTTTATCATCATTATTGTTATGATTAATACAATTTCTGGTAATTATTATCATTATTACCCTAATAATTGCCGAAATCACCAAAGAAATCGAAAAAACGTCATTTTGGAGTATACTCTCAAAAGGCTATATTTCGCTAGATTTTGCCGCTTTTTCGACTTTTGGGAATGTTTTTCTTATACTTTTTTTATATTATATATGGACACAATTCCTCTTATTATCATCATCGTTATCATGATTATCATCATTATTATCGTTATCATCATCATTATCATCATTATCATCCTCATTATCATCATTATTGCAATTATTATCATCATTATTACAATTGTTATCATTATTATTGCAATTATTGGAGTTATAGTATATATTTTTGCAATAATACTACCAGTACAAATAATAATAATGATAATAATAACAATAATAATACTAATAACAATATTATAACCACTAGCATTATTATTATTATACTTATACTTATTATTATTATTGTTATTATTACAGATATAATAGATTTTTTGGCAATGATACTAATAATTAAGATAATAGTAATAATAATAATAATAATGATAATAATAATAATAATAATAATAATAATAATTTTAATAATATGCAAATGTTATCAAAATTCTCTTTATTCTCACTTTTATTATCAATATTGTTATGATTAATACAATTCTGGTAATTATTATCATTATTACCCTAATAATTGCCGAAATCACCAAAGAAATCGAAAAAACGTCATTTTGGAGTATACTCTCAAAAGGCTATATTTCGCTAGATTTTGCCGCTTTTTCGACTTTTGGGAATGTTTTTCTTATACCTTTTTTATATTATATATGGACACAATTCCTCTTATTATCATCATCGTTATCATGATTATCATCATTATTATCGTTATCATCATCATTATCATCATTATCATCATCATTATCATCATTATTGCAATTATTATCATCATTATTGCAATTGTTATCATTATTATTGCAATTATTGGAGTTATAGTATATATTTTTGCAATAATACTAATAACCACAACAATAATAATAGTAATAACATAATAATAACAATAATAACGATTTTATAATAATTATTTATATCATTATCTTAATTAGTATCGTTATTACTGTAATTATTACTGTTATAATAGATTTTTTGGCAACGATACTAATAATTAAGATAATAGTAATAATAATAATAATAATAATAATAATAATAATAATAAATAATAATAATAATAATAATTTTAATAATATTCAAATGTTATCAAAATTCTCTTTATTCTCACTTTTATCATCATATTTGTTATGATTAATACAATTCTGGTAATTATTATCATTATTACCCTAATAATTGCCGAAATCACCAAAGAAATCGAAAAAACGTCATTTTGGAGTATACTCTCAAAAGGCTATATTTCGCTAAATTTTTCCGCTTTTTCGACTTTTGGGAATGTTTTTCTTATACCTTTTTTATATTATATATGGACACAATTCCTCTTATTATCATCATCGTTACATGAATTATCATCATTATTATCGTATCATCATCATTATCATCATTATCATCATTATCATCATCATTATCATCATTATTTGCAATTATTATCATCATTATTGCAATTGTATCATTATTATTGCAATTATTGGAGTTAAAAGTATATATTTTTGCAATAATACTAATAACCACAAAAAATAATAATAGTAATAACAATAATAATAACAATTAAAGATTTTATAATAGTTTTTATATCATTATCTTAATTAGTATCGTTATTACTGTAATTATTACTGTTATAATAATTATTTGCAATTATACTACCAGTACAAATAATAATAATGATAATAATAACAATATAAAACTATAACAATATTATAACCACTAGCATTTATTATTATTATACTTATACTTATTATTTATTTTTGTTATTATTACAGATATAATAGATTTTTTTGGCAATGATACTAATAATTAAAATAATAGTTAATAATAATAATATAATATAATAATAATAATAATAATATAATAATAATAATAATAATTTTAATAATATTCAATGTTATCAAAATTCTCTTATTCTCAGTTTTATATCATTATTGTTTTTGAAATTTAAACCAATTCTGGTAATTATTATCATTATTACCCTAATAGATTGCCGAAATCACCAAAGAATCGAAAAAACGTCATTTTGAGTATACTCTCAAAAGGCTATATTTTCGCTAGATTTTTCCACTTTTTCGACTTTTGGGAATGTTTTTCTTATACCTTTTTTATATTATATATGGACCACAATTTCCTCTTATTTTCATCATCGTTATCATGATTATCATCATTATTATCGTTATCATCATCATTATCATCATTATCATCATTATCATCATCATATCATCATTATTGCAATTATTATCATCATTATTCAATTGTTATCATAATTTTGCAATTATTGATTTATAGAAAATTTTTTTGCATAATACTAATAACCAACAATAATAATAGTAATACAATACTATACAATAATCGATTTTATAATAATTATTTATATCATATCTATTTATCGTTATTTCTGTAAATTCTGTTATACTATATTTTTGCATTATACTACCGTACAAATATATATGATAATAATACATAATATATAACAAATTCCACTATACATTATTTTATTATACTTATACTTATTACTATTATGTTATTATTACGATATAATTTTCAATGATACTATATTAATAATATATATAAAATAATAATTAATAATAATATAAATAATAATAATAATTTATAATATTCAAATGTTATCAAAACTCTTTATTCTCACTTTTATCACCATTATTGTTATATTAATCAATTTGGATTATATATTATTACCTATAATTGCCGAAATCACCAAAGAAATCGAAAAAACGTCATTTTCGAGTATACTCTGAAAAGGCTTTAAATTTTGCTAGATTTTGCCGCTTTTTCGACTTTGGGATGTTTTTCTTATACCTTTTTTTATTATATATGGGCACAATTCTCTTATTATCACATCGTTATCATGTTATCATCATTATTATCGTTATCATCAATCCATTATCATCATTATCATCTCATTATCTCATTTTTTAAAATTAATCAAACATTATTAAATTATTTTATAATTTTTAAAAAAACCCCCTTTTTTTTTTTAAAATTTTTTTTTTTTTTAAAAAAATTTTTTTAAAAAATTTTTTTCCCCAAAAACCCAAAAAAAAAATCCCAAAAAATTTTTTTTTAAAATTTTTAAAAAAATTTTCCAAAGTTTTTTTTTTTAAAAAATTTTTTTATTCCCTTTTTTTTATTTATTGGCAAAATTTTTTTTAAAAAATTTTTTTTTAAAAAAATTAAAAAAAAATAAAAAAAAAATTAAAAAAAAATTTTTTAAAAAATTTTAAAATTTTTTTCCCCCTTTTTTTTTTTTTAAATTTTTAAAATTTTTTTAATTTTTTTTTTATTTTAAAAATTTTTTTTTTTTAAAAAAAAAAAAAATTTTTTTTTTTTTAAAAAATTTTTAAAATACAAAAAAAAAAATAATAATAAAAATAATAAAAAAAAAATAAAATAATTTTAAAAAAAAATTTAATTTTTAAAAAATTAAAAATTTTTTTAATTTTATTAAAAATTTTTGAAAAAAAATTTTTTCAAATTCCCTTTTTTTTTTAAAAATTAAAAATTTTTTTAAAAAAAATTTTAATTAAAAATTATTAAAAAATTTTAAAAAACCAAAAAAAAAAAAAAAATTTTTAAAAAATTTTTTAAACAAATTTTCCAAAAATTTTTTTTTTTTTTTAAAATTTTTTTTTAATTTTTTTTAAAAAATTTTTTTTTTTTTATTAAAATTAAACCCAAAAAAAAAAAAAAATTTTTAATTTTTCCAAAACCCTTTTTTTTTGCCCTTTTTAATTTTTTTTTTTTAAATTTTTTAAATTTTTTGGGAAAATTTTTTTTTTAAAATTTTTTCCCCCCTTTTTTTTTTTTAAAAAAAAAAAAATTTTTTTTTTTTAAAAATTTTTTTTTTTTTATTTTAAATTTTTTTAAAATTTTTTTAAAAAATTTTAAAAAAATTTTTTGGAATACATAATAAGAAATAATAAATAATAATAATAATAATATAATAATAATAATAATAATAATAATAATAATATAATATAATAATAAAAATAATAATAATAATTTAATAATATTCAAAATGTTATCAAAATTCAATCTTTATTCTCAATTTTATATCCATTATTGTTATGATTAATACAATTCTGGTAATTATTATCATTATTACCCTAATAATTGCCGAAATCACCAAAGAAATCGAAAAAACGTCATTTTGGAGTATACTCTCAAAAGGCTATATTTCGCTAGATTTTGCCGCTTTTTCGACTTTTGGGAATGTTTTCTTTCTTTTTATATTATATTTATAATTTCTTATTACATCATCCTCTTATTATTCATCATCGTTATCATGTTACATCATTATATCGTTATCATCATTCATTATCATCATTATCATCATTATTCATATCATTTCATCATTATTGCAATTTTATCATATTATTGCAATTTTATCATTATTATTGCAATTATTGGAGTATATAATAATTTTGCCAATAATAACTAATAACACAAACAATAATAATAATAAAACATTTTATAATAATAATTAATAACGATTTTATAATAATTATTTATATTCATTATCTTATATTAGTATCGTTATTACTGAATTATTACTGTTATAATAATAATTTTTGCAATTATATACCATACAAATAATAATATATATAATAACAATAACAATACTAATAACAATATTATAACCACTAGCATTATTATTATTATTATTATATTAATTAATTATTTATTTGAATTACAATATAAATAATTTTGGCAATAATACTAATAATTAAGATAATAGTAATAATAAATAATAATAATAATAATAATAATAATAATTAATAATAATAATAATTATAATAATAATAATAATAATAATATATTTTAATATATTCAAATGTTATCAAATATTTCTATTTATCTCAACTTTTAATTTATTTTACTAATAATTCCGATGTCAATTTTAATCAATATACCTAATAATTGCCGAATCACCAAAGAATTCGAAAAACGTCATTTTGGAGTATACTCTCTAAAAGCTTATTTTCTAGCTTTTTTGCCACTTTTTCGGACTTTGGAATGTTCTTTCTTATACCTTTTTTATTATATATGGACACAATTCCTCTTATTATCATCATCGTTATCATGATTATCATCATTATTATCGTTATCATCTATTATCATCATATATCATCATTATTCATCATCATTATCATCATTATTGCAATTATTATATCATTTTGCAATTGATATAATTATTATGCAATTATTGAGTTATATAATATTTTTGCAATAATACTAATAACCACAACAATTAATAATAGTAATAACAATAATAATTAACAATAATAACGATGTTTATATAATTATTTTTATCTTATCTTAATAGTATCGTTTTACTGTAATTATTACGTAATAATATAATTAATAATTGCAATTAATATACATACAAATAATATAATATAATATTATAATAATATACTAATAACTATATTATAACCACTAGCTATTATTATTATATTTTTATATTATATAATTGTTATTATTACAGATATAAAATAGATTATTTGGCAATGAATAATAATTAAGATAATAAAATAATAATAATAATAATCAATAATTACAAATCTAATAATTATTTACATAATAATGTAATATATAATACATTTATAATATAATATTATCAAATTCTTCCTATTCTCAGTTAATCAATAATTTTTGATGTATACATCTGAATTATATCATTATTCCTATAATTTGCCGAAATCCAAGAATGAAAACTTTGATTATTCAAATATATTTCCTAATTTCCCCTTTCGACTTTGGGAATGTTTTCTTATCCTTTTTATATTATATATGGACACAATTCCTCTATTACTCATCAATAGATTACTATATTATCATCGATTTCTATT
>NW_023646998.1:2500-7418 GCF_015228065.2 Penaeus monodon
CTGGCTTCACTGAACACCTCCATTTTTTTTTCTGGAGGCTTCAAGGGAGAGAGAGATAATCATATTTTCATTGTTTGCAAAAGGCCAGTTAGGACGTAGAAGATGGTACAGGGAAGAAACCCTCAATGACATACCTGATGCAAGGAAACCATCAGAGAAGGAAGACATTAAAAACTATCTGGCCATTCTAGCAATGCAGGAATGCAGCTGCATGGTTTGTAATTACCGCAGCTTTACGCGTTTTTTCAGGGTTTATCATGTTACCGCAAAATGCCATGATGTGTTTCTGTAGTTTTCTGGAAGACCTAGAAAAGATGAAGGAGAAAATGACTAGTTTTTCCAGGGTAGTTGTTGTTATAGACTGGGCACACATTACTATACCTAGACCATCAATCAACATGAATCATATAAAAAAAAGACATGAAGAATTTACAAGCATGTGTATATATATATGCATATATATATCACCATCATCATCAAGGGGCTAACGCCGACGGGGGCGCATGGCCGCATCCACCCTTTGCTTCCAGCCACGAGGATCCCTCGAGGCGAGTCTCCAGGCAGGCCCACGGCCTATCTCTAATTCCTCGTGACCTTGGTCTCGTCGAGCTGCCCAAGCCATGATCTCCTAGGTTGTTCCACAGGCCTCCTCTACCCAGGGTTGTCTCGCAGAGAGACAACCTGATGAGCAGGGTCATCCACAGGGAAACGAGCTAGGTGCCCATATGGCCTGAGTTGGCGATCCTGGATTATGCAAATAACAGGTCCCATGCCAGTCTCACTGTGTAACCGCCGGTTGGATACGTGGTCCTGCCAACTATACCCCTTGATCCGGCGAAGGGATCTGTTTACATAAGCCATCAAGACGAGACTCCAAGACACTGGATAGAGTCTAGGTTTTCGCTTCCATAGAGCAAAACTGACAGTATCAAGGCCTTGAACACACATACCTTGGTCTTTCTACCATCATCATCATCATCAAGGGGCTAACGCTGACAGGGGTGCATGGCCGCATCCACCCTTCGCCCCAAGTCATGATCTCCTAGGTCGTTCCACAGGCCTCCTCCACCCAGGGTTGTCTCACAGAGAGACAACTTGATGTGCAGGGTCATCCACAGGGAAACGAAGTGGCGGTCCTGGATTATGCAGGTAACAGGTCCCATACCAGTCTCACGGGTATCAGTCAGTTGGACACATGGTCCTGCCAACCATACCCCATAATCGGCAAAGGGACTTATTACAAAAGGCATCAAGATGAGACTCCATGACACTGGATAGCGTCCAGGTTTCGCTTCCATAGAGCAAAACTGGTAGTATCAAGACATTGAAGACAGACAGCTTGGTCCTTCTGCATAGGTACCGAGTTCATGGCTCCTGTTGCCAGACCAATCCGTCTATTGACTTCTTGGTTCTGACAGCCCAGAGATATGGACTATGCTACTAAGGTATGTAAAACTCTCTGTAACTTCAACATCCTCGCCGCAAGCATAGATTGACTGAATGGGTTCCCCTAACAGGCCCCCTAAGTCCTAAATCTTGGTCTTTATCCAGGAAATTTCTAAAGCGTAAGAGCTTTACGTCATTGCTAATGCATCAAGAGCTGCCACCAGTGACTCCAAAGACTCTATGGGAAATAGCAACATCTTTCGGCAAAGTCAAGGTCTGAGACCTTGATATTGCCTAGTGTTGCTCCTCACTGACTTTGGCTAGTAGCTCTGCTCTTATCCAGTCCATACAGGTGTTGAAAAGTGTTGGGTGCAAGGACATGCCTTGCCCCCCCTGAATTAACAGGGAAGAAGTTCGACAGACCCCCACCACAGCACTTCCAGTACCAGTATAAGGGGTTTGCTATTAGGCCAAATATCTGTGTCGGAATTCCCCTGAGTCCTCAAAATCTCCCATAGTGATTGAGTCAAACCCCTTTTCTTGAGGTTGATGTAGGTTGCAAGAAACCCACGACCAAACTCTCGATGGCGTTCCACAATTACTCGAAGCACTAGAATATGGCCCTATTGTGGCCTTGTCAGAGTAAATCCAGACTGCTCCGGGTCTCTGATGCCTCAGTAGGTGGTTGCGGATCCGTTTCAAAAGAATGTGGGCAAAGAACCTTGCCTGGTATGCTGAGCAGTGAAATGCCACGGTAGTTGCTACAGTCCCAATGACCCCCTTTTCCCCCCTTCCAGAGAGGGATGACCACGCCCCTAAAGCAGGTCAGGGGGAATGGTACCAGACTGCCAGATGGCAGTCAAGACTGTATCCCGGCCCCATGCCATGGTTCACCCCCAGCCTTTAGAAGTTCAGCAGGGAATCACATATGCCTGCAGTTTTCCCACTCTTCAGCTTGGAAATCGCCATCCTAACCCCTGTTAGGGTGGGGGGTTCTTTGCTGATGGGTGGGTCCGGCACAGACACTGTGACACCCTTTGCATCTAAGCTAACTTTGGGGGGGAAGAGGTCAGCATCCGAGCCATGGGGGCCGACAGACATCTCATAGCCACTCGGTCACAGACAATGCGAATATTTTGCCGGGGGCAATTGTCTGCCACAGATGTGAGTTTGGCGTAGAACACCTCTTTCCATCAAGTTTACTACATCATTGGTGTATACACAATAAGAGACATGAAGCCAAAAGCCATGCTTCAGTCTCAAGTACCATAATACGCTCATCAACCGGGCACCTCAACTAAATGAGGGCTGAAGCGGCTGGAGCGGCTACAGCTACACCCTGGAGGTGATGACCATCGTTGCAGCCCGACCAATAGTAAGTGCACCCACCCATACTGATTGTGCCGCTACCAGGTCTTCTCACCTCCGAGAGGGCAGCCACCTCAACTCCCAGTCCTCAATTCCCCGATAGCAGAGGTAACCGCTCATCCTGCTGCAAGGACCAGATGTTCCAAGCACCTACCTGGAAAGCTCGCCTGAGGTTAAGTCTCGGGCGGTCACTCCGTGTGCACACCATCTCTGCCGCCCCCCGCCGACGCTGCCCCAAGTAAAGGGGGTCGGCGGGCTGTGGGCTGCCCATCCACCTGTGGGGTTCCAAGGGCTTTTTCCCCACAAGCTTCACACACACACACACACATATGGTCATTCAAAAAATATTTTTCTACGTTTTTTTATATATGAATAAATACATACATACATATATATATATTATATTATATATATTTTAATATATATATATATGTATATATGTATATATATATGTATATATATATATATATATATATAATATATATATATATATATATATATATATATATTTTAAACATATATACACACACACACACACAAAACACACACCCACACACACAAAACATATATTTTATATATATTATATAAAATATATATATTTTATATATATATATATATAGAAACACACACACACATACACACACACCACTATGTGTGTGTGTAGGAGCTTTTTTGGTCCCTTTTATTTATTAGTTGAACAGCCTGCGAGAAATATATTCTGTAGATTTTTTATTGAAATACACAGTCAGTAAAATGTTTCAATTTTTGGGTTTCCATTTCCATTAATTTGTACAAAGTAAACTGTAGTAAAGCCTAATCGGACATGGTACTAGTAATTCATAATCACACTGGCCCAGGAGTTACAGGTTTTCAAAAAAAAAACACCATATTTCTTTGCTGTTTTATAGAATAGTAAACAAAAAAGAATTAAAAATTGCTACATACACAAAGCTTGTAAACATTTTGTTACGAATCTACCTCCTTTTTTATAATGAAAGAATTTCTCTGAGTCTGCAAAAACTGTTGTAGCATCATATCTAAATGATAATATATGCACATAGTTATCTGCTGATGGTTATCCTTTTGTTCTCATTTTTTTTTTTCTCTTCTTCCTTTATCTCTGTCTTGAAATCATTAACTAGTTTTGCGCTTGTGGCAGTTTACATTCTATACGAGAATTTGACAGAGAGGACAAGAACTTTTCTAATGTACTATTCTTTTTTAGCCGATGTTGTGTAAGATCTCTCTTGTCTTTGTCTCTGACTCTTCTGCTTACCTTTTCTCTTTGCTGTTGATGAACGTGATATAAAACTCATTGTAGAAAACTTTCTAGAAAATATTGAGCCACTCCCTGACCCTGAAGTAGGTGGTTGATTGGATATTGATGATAGTAATAGTAATAATAATGATCATGATTGCAGTGATGATAATCACAAACATATCAATATATTTATAATGATCCCTTCATCATATTTTACCATAATTTTTAAAATGCTGTGCTATGGTATTTAAAAACATTCTAGTTAATATTATTTTGATCGTGCGCACGCGCGTATTTGTGTGTTAGGGCAAAATATATAGCCAGTCATTTGAAATGTGTACACAAGACTTTCAAGTCCAACTGAAATCTTTGTGATAGCCAAGGAACGACACTGCTCCTGCTTCCCACGAAGCAGAAGCATAGCCTGTTATATACCTGAAAATATACAACATGCAATCAGTTTCACTCTAAAATGTTCACTTTTTTTCATCCATATATTCCGTAAACCAATCTGTGTTTATTTATTTTAGTCTTAACGAGGTTTATTGAAGGCAAAAAGGATATCCGATAGTTTTTTGCAACAGAAGGAGTGACGAAAGTGATACAATGTTGGTTACATCCCATTCAACCATACATTAGAACTAATTTGATCAACCTCATTTTAATAAGAATTTGAACGAAATGATCTTACAAAATGGTGGATGAGAGCTACTAATGTTACATGTTTGGGTTATTTCCCCCTTGTTAAAAGGAAAGTGTTTTACTTTTTATTATTATTATAAATTTTTTTGTTTTTTGTTTGTTTTTTGGGTTTTTTCTTTTATTTTATTTTAAAAAATTTAAAAATTTTATAAATTTAAAATTTATTTTTGTATTAAACGTAAAGGTTAAAAAATTTAACCA
>NW_023646999.1:0-5000 GCF_015228065.2 Penaeus monodon
TCTTTCTTTTCTCTTTTTTTTCCTTTTTTCTTTTCATTTTTTTTTCTTCTTTTCTTTCTTCTTCTTTTTCTTCTTCTTCTTCTTTCTTCTCTTCTTCCCCCTTCCCCCCTTCCTCCTTTTTCCTTTCCCCCTTCCCCCCCCTTTTTTCCCCTCCTCCCCCCCTCCTCTCTCTTTTTCCTCCCCTCCTCCTCTTTTTCCTCCCCCTTTCCTCCTCCTCCTCCCTTTTCCTTTTTTCCCCTCCTCCCTTTTCCCTCCTCTGCCCTTCCTCCTTCCTCTTCCTCCCTCCCCCCTCCCTCCCCCCTCTCTCCCTCCTCCCCCTTTCCCCCTCCTCCTTCCTCCTCCTCTCTCTTCTCCGCCCCTCCCCCCTTTCTCTCTCTTCTTTCTCTCTCTCTTTCTCTCTCTCTCTTCTCTCTCTCTCTCTCTCTCTCCTCTCTCTCCTTCTCCTCTCTCTCTCTTTTTCCTCTCTCTCTCTCTCTCTCCTCTCTCTCTTCTCCCTCTCTCTCTCTCCTCTCTCTCTCTTCCCCTCCCCTCTCCCTCCCCTCCCCCCCTCCCCCCCCCTCTTCCTCTCCCCCCCTCCTCTCCTCCCCCTCCCTCTCTCTCCTCCCCCCCCTTCCCTCCCCTCCTCTTCTCTCCTCTCCCTCCCTCTCTCCTCTCCCCCCCCTCCCTCCTCCCTCCCCCCCTCCCCCCCTCCCTCCCTCCCTCCCTCCCTCCTCTCTCTCTCTCTTTTTCTCTCTCTCTCTCTCCCCCTCTTTTTCTCTCTCTCTCTTTTCCCCTCTCTGGGCCCAAAACGTAGTAGATCACCGTTTCTTGAGAAAACCGGATTGCGGGGAAAAGGGCTAACGTGTATTGATGAAGGTCTTTTTTCCCTTTCCTCTCTCTCTCTCTCTCTCTCCCTCTTTTCCCTTCTCTCTCTCTCCCCTCTCCTCTCTCTTCTCTCTCTCTCTTCTCTTATACCCAAACCACTTACCCACTCACTTCACGATCACTCAATCCCCTTCTCACACCCACTCGTCACCCCCCTCCACCCTCACCATCACTCATCACCCCCACTCACTCCCACTACTCACTCACTCATCCGTCCTTTCCCCCCACCCCTCCCCCCCCCAAAAACTCACCCACTCACTCACTCCCCCCCCCACTCACTCACCCCCCATTTATTCCCCACTCAACCCTTAATCATTCACCACGTACTCACATACGTCCTCACTCAATATCCCCCCTCTTCCCCCCTTTCCCCCTTCCCTCCTCACATCCTCCTCTCAAACTTCATTTTTTTTGGTTATTGAAATTTACGTACCAGAAGACTTAAAGTTGATTCCTCTTGATAATTATGTAAATGAGCGGGGTTGGGGCCGAGCGTAGTTGGTCGGCTTTTGCAATTTGGGGCCCCGAAGTTCGTAATTATGAGTATTGCACTAGGGGCTTGCTGCGATTATCAGGCAAAGAGGGATGTCGGCGGGATGTGCATGGGAATGGGCATGACGTTTCGCTCCTGTCATGGGGGGCTGCCTTTCCAAACCCGGTCTCCCCCCCCTCGCCCCCTCCTCTTTTTTTGGGGTTTTGGGTTTCTTGTTTCGCTTTCTTTTTCTCTCTCTCTCTCTCTCTCTTCCTCCTTCTCTCTCCTCCTTTCCCCCTCTCTCTCTCTTCTCTCGCCTTCTCTCCTTTTCCTCCTCTCACGCCCCCACGCACGCCGCACGCACGCACAAGCACACTCATCTCCTCACTCATTCACCACGCGCGCGCAACAAAAACCACACACACCACACACCACCAAAACAACACACACACACCACACCCCACACACACACACACACATAAAACACACACATACACACACACACACACACACACACACACACACCCCCACACCAAAAACACACACACACACACAACAACACACACACACACATACACACACAAACACATACCCACAAACACCTCACACTACACACACAAACACCTACCACACATACATACTACACCTACATACACCCCACATATACAACACACACTATACATACACACACTATACATACCAACACACAACTACACCACCATAGCATCACATACACCCACACATTGATACACACAAAATATACAACACACAATATACAACCACCTAATACATCACACATACAACCACCATATAAACACACACACACACCACACACACACCACACACACACACACACACACCCACACACAACATATTTTAAAATATTAAAATTATATATTATTATAATATATATCTACATACATACATACAACATACAACATACATACATACATACATACATACATACATACGCATACAACACACACACCGCCACCACACGCACACGCGCACACACACCAAAAACACACACAACCCACACACACACACCACACCCCAACACACACACACACCCCACACCAAAACACACACCACACGGGCACCACAAACCCGGGCACACCACACGGAACAAAAAACCAAAGGACACACACCACACACAGGCACACCACACACGGACACACCACACCGGAACACACACACGGACACACACACACACCCACACACACACAAACCACACAACACACACACACACACAAAACACACACAACACACACACAACCACACCACACCCCAACCACACAAAATGCAAAAAAAAACATTCCTATCCATATATCCCTTTTGTTTTATACCCTGATGGAGTGACGCAATCTCTGCATCGCGAAGAGACGAACGAAAGGCCCTTTTTACCGGAATAATGATCGAAATTCAGCGTGGCTTGGGTCCTCCCCGTGACGGCATTAGCAGATTTGAAGTTCAGCCGGGGGGATCGCGGGCGGAGGAGGTTGATGACGGGGGGGGGGGGGGGTGCTTTTTAATTTTTTCTTTCCTTATTCGCGATTTTTTTCTTTCGTTTTAAATTTTTTAAAAAGGGGGGAAAAGGGGGGGAACTGGTTCTCCTTCCCGGGGGAAATTCGTTCTTGGGTTCAGGCGGCAGGGCCCTTCCGATTTTCGCGGGGGGTTTTGGGCCCTTGGAGGGCTGGGGCCCTCATTTTTAGGGAGGGGGGGGAGGAACAAAAACCACCCCCCCCCCACCCCCCCGCGGTTTAGATTAGGAGTGGCGGGAACGCCCGAGGACGCCGAGGGAAGGGCTGAGGGAAACCGGGGGGCGCGTTTTTTGGGGGGCCCCCCGCGTGGGAGGGCAAAAGCCCCAAACCCCCGCAAGGCGAGTGATTGGGGGTTAAAACTTTCCCGAAAAGATTTAGATAGTTTTAAAAGGGTGGCCCGGTGAGGGGCGGGTTTCCTGGGCGGGGGTGTTTGGCAGCCCAGTGAAACAAAAAAGGGGGGCGGGGAGGGGAGGGGGGGGATAAAAATTGAAAAGAAAGTAAAGGTTTCCCGGGGGCACGGGTTCCACTGTTCATTTATAACGGGGCCGGGGGTCACTTACCCATACCCTTCAAATTCACCCTCATCACTCCTCATATATCCTCATCAAATTTACTCACTCACTCACTCACTTTACTCCCCCTCACCCCACTCACTCACTTTACTCACCACTCACTCACTCACTCACACTCGTTCAAAACCTTTCCCGGCCCCTATTAGTACATTGACGCTAAGGAAAAATAGCCCCGCCGCAGCGGAAAACAAAAACACAAAGAATTAATAAAAAAGGGGCACGGGGAGACGATTTTTCGAAGTTAAACATTTTTAAAAACTTTTTATGTTTTTTCTGTTTCTATTTTATTTCTAATTCCTTCCCATTTTTTGCTTTCAATGTTACAAGTGGCATTTTTTTTCCTTTGGAGAAAACCCCTGCTTTTAACCCTTTCGTCATTTTTATATTTTTTTTGGTTTTTTCGGCGGTTTCACTCATATACATCCCACCACAACACACCACCCCCCAAAACCCCACACCACCCACACCACCCACCACCACAAAAAAAAAAAATCAGGTCATTTATCCTTTTTTTACCCCACCAACCTTATATTTATTATAATTATTTTAAAATAAAAAAAAAAAAAGAAGAATTTAATAAAAAAAGAAAATTTTTCAAAATTAACATAAATAATTTTTTTCAAAAATTTTTTTTTAATTCATTTATTTTTTTAAACAAATTATTTTTTAAAATTTTAATTTATTTTTAAAATTTTTGTTTTAAAAATTATAAACCCCAAAACCCACAACCCACACCACACACACCACCCACCCACACCACCAACCACCCCCACACAACACACCAATAAAAAATTTTGATTTATTTATGTTTTTTTATTTAAAAAAAAGATATATATTTATATATAATATATAATATTATATATATATATAAATATATAATTATATATATATTTATATATTAATATTTATATATAAATATTATTTTAAGATATTAAAATATATATAATAAATTATATTATAATAAAATTATATATCTATATTTTAACATATATTATATATATTATATATAATATATATATAATATATATATATAACAATCTTTATAATATAATATACATATTAATAACAAAAAACAAAAAAAAAACAAAAAAACAAAAAAACAAAAAACATATTTATAATTTTTTATATCATAATATAAATTATATATATACATATATTATATCATAGTGTGTGTGGTGTGTGTGGGTGTGTGTGTGTGTGTGTGTGTGTGTGTGTGGGTGTGTGGGGGTGTGTGTGTGTGTGTGTGTGTATTTTTTGATAATTATTATAATATATTTTATAATATTATATATTTTATATATGTTGTATTATTAAATATATATGTATTTAATAAAATTTATTATATTTTTTATGTATATATTTATTATATTTATGTATATATTTATACATATATAAATATATATTTCTATCTTTAATATATATTATATAAAATATATATATAATATATTATATATATATATATATGTGGTTTGGGGAATAACCAAGGCATAAATGACCCCCCGGTTTTTTTTTTGGTGTGGGGTCCGTTGGGTGCGTGGGGGTGCGTGTGGG
>NW_023647000.1:0-7417 GCF_015228065.2 Penaeus monodon
GCCCTGTTCCCAACCCGGTAAAAAAAGAAGAATGTTACCCAAAAGGTACCACCGGGATCTCCGGGAAAGGAAATGGCCCTACCACGACCACTCCAAAGCTCACAACGTGAAAACTGCAAATTTGGGTTTATCGTGACCAGGCGGGTCAACATAAACTACCGTTAAAAAATGAAATTACATACAATATATTACATATATATATATATATATATATATATATTTAATTTTTATATATTATTATATATATTATATATATATTATTGTAATATATTGTATGTCATTTTCTTCATTTAAAGGTAGATTCATCTGACCCCCGTGGGCCGCAGATCTCATTCTTTTTACTTGTGATGCTCTTGGAGTGATACTGGTAGGGGCCCCCTTCCTTTTCCCGGGGAGTGCCGGGGGTACCTTTTTAGGTAACATTTTCTCTTATTTTTTTTCCGGGCTTGGACCGCACTGATTTGGCGCTTGGCCACCCGTGGCTAGGGAGGCTCGAGGTGAATTTTTTTGCCCCGGAAACACGCGGCGGGGGTGACTCGAACCCTCGAACCCCAGATGCCGTCTACATCCCTTTATCCCACGCTCTAACCATTTGCACCGCACATGAAATCATATGTCTTCCCTGATTTTTTCTTGGGAATTTTGAGGGTGGGTTTGCCATTCCTTCCCCCCGGTTTTTTTTTTTTTTTTTTTTTTTTATTTGGGCACCATCTCTATTTACCCGGGACTGCTTGGGGTGACTTGGGCCCCCCCTGGGTAGGCGCAAACGGGTTTTAAATTCCTTCCTAAGGGGAAAAAACGCGGCGGGCGGGACTCGAACCCCCCGAACTCAATTTCCCTCGTACAGTCTTGATCCGACGCTCTAACCATTCGCCACCGCACCCTGTATTCAACTATATTATAAAATTATTTATTATATTATTATATATATATTATATAATAATATATAATATATATAGTAATATATAATAATTTTATATTATTATATTATATTCTATATAATATATTTATAATAAATATTTATAAATATTATATTATCTATATAAAATTTTAAAAAAATTTATTTTTATATTTATTTATTTTGTACGTATTTAACCCCCAAAAACCCCCACACTATTTGGATATATTATATATTTTATATTAATTTTAAATATATAATATTATATAATAATATATTATTTAAAGTTTTTTTTATATTATTATATAATATATTTTTTACATATAATATATAAAACAACACACCCAACACACACACACCACTAAAGCCTACATACAAAATTTTTATATTATATTATATATATATTATAATATATATTATATAAATATTATAAAGCATGTTTTTGTATGTTATATGATATATAGTATATTATGTATTAGTATATTATATATATATTATATATATATATTATATATATATTAAAATAATTAAATTAAATATATTTTTAAAACTCTATTGTAAACATTTTATATTTGTGTTGTGTGTGGTTTTGGTGTGGTGTGTATGTGTGCGTTGCATGTGCGTTGCGTGTGCGGTCCCTGCGGTGGGTGTGCATGGTTTATTTTCGTTTATTGTTGGGGTATGTGTTTGGGGGTGTGTTTTATATATAACATATATTTTGCTTATTTATACATTACATATTCATATATAACATATATCTATTATGGATATACTGCAAAATAAAATTATTATATTTTTATATATATATATTATTAATTTATATATTATATTTTTTATTTATTTATTTATATTTTGTGTGTGTTGGTTGTGTGTATTGTGTGTGGTTGGTGGATAGGTGTGGTGTGTGTGTGTGTGTTGGTTGTAGTGTTATTTGGTTGTGTGTGTGTGTTTGTTTTTTGTTTGGGGGGTTTTGGTGTGTGTGTGTTTTGTGGGGGGGGGGGGGGTGTGGTTTTTGTGTGTGTGTTGGTCCGTGGTAATATTAAATTTATTTTTATATAATATATATATAATATATACATTGTATAATTTATATATAAAAACTAATATAATGCAAAATATATATGGAATTAATATATTAATAATTTTTATATAACAAATTATTTATTTTTTATATATTTTTTGTTTACATACATATATTTATATAATATTCTATATAATATAAATTTTATTTTATAAATATTACAATATTATACTATATATTATATATATTTATATATTTATATAATTATTAATTTTATATAAAATTATAATAATTTTAAAAAATTTTATTAAAAATATTATATTTTTAATTATATTTTATATTTTATGTAGTTATACCACCCACCACACACACACACACCACCACAACACATTATATTTATATATATATATATATATATAATTAATTAAAATATATGTTAAAATTTTACTTATGTCATATATATAATATAATTTAACCTATATTTATTTATATATAAAATTTATATATTAATAATATAATATTATATATTGTGTGTTGTGTGTGTGTGGTGTGGTGTGGTGTATTTATATTTAAATATATGATGCATATATATTTGTGTTGTGTGTGTCCTTTTCCAAATGGCACTTTAGGGTATTAAATTTCCCAGTTCCGCCCTAGCAACCTCTTTCCCAACCCGGTTTTTTGTTTTATTCCTCACGCACAGGAATTCGGAAACCCCCCTGTCCCTTCTTTAACATCTGCGTAACCCTCACAAAAATGATCTCCGTCAAAGGTTTTTGGTCCCCATATCTCTGTTTCATTTCCTCCGCTCTCTCTCTCTCTCTCTCATATATTTATATATTTATTTTTATATATATTATATATATTTATATATATATATATATAATTGTAATTATTAACATAATATATTATTTAATAAATTATTTTTAATTGTATATATATAATATATTTTTTAAAAATATTTTAAAATTTTCTAATTTTAAAAAAAAAAAAAATATTATATTTTTCATATACATTATAATATTAATATATATATATATATATATATATATATCTATATATATATATATATTATATATATTATATATTGTTGTGTGTGTGTATATGTATATACTATATAATTGTTATATATATATATATATATAATTATATATATATATATATATATATATATATATATATCATATAATATATATTATTATATTACTATATATATTATATATATATTTAAATGTTATATTTTATATATATATATATATATATATTCTATATAATATAATATCTATATATGTGTGTGTGTGTGTGTGTTGTGGTGTGTGTGTGTGTGTGTGTGTGTGTGTGTGTGTGATAGAAACATATAGATATAGATACAACAAATCTTTATGAATATATATACATACATATATACAATATATATATATATATATATATATTTATATATATAGATATTTATATTATATATATTATATTATATGTATGAATGTATATATGTTATATATATGGTGGATAGATATATATACATATAAAATATATGTATGTACATAAAATGTGTGTATATATATATATATATATATATATATATATATATTATATATGATTATATATATATATATATATTGTGAAATTGTGAAAGGGAGTCGTTTGTCGAGAGCATCCGTAAGTAAGTAATGGAGAGTAGGCGATACGTTGCACAGTATAACTAAACATAATAATCTACTTCACACAGTGTAACTAAAAGAAAGGCAGTGTATCTAATATCACATAATTACCAAAATATTCGCGTAATAACACTGTCATCACAATCAGGATCTTTAGCACGTTTATCATTATCACATCTCACATTATCACAACTACATTATTATCACAATTCACATTACTATCACAACCTACATCATTATCACACATTATCGTACAAAGAATCGCATTCTTTGACGTAGGCGATATGCTACACATCAATATAAACTAATCATAATCTACACTTCACATGGTGTAACATATCAAATAAAGGCAGAGTATGTAATACCACATACTTACCACAATATACGCCCAGTAACATTGTCCTCACAACCAGGGTCATTAGCACAACTCACTTCATTATTACAACTTACATAATTATCATTACCCACATCTCCCTCCCCCCTTCACATTTAGTAGCCGGAGTCTTGAAATAGACTACATTTTGATGCGTTCTGAACGTCAAGGCACAGATGGGGCGGAAGATCCTGGTACGTCTATAGTAAGTGGATGTAAGTCATCTGGTATGGCTGGGTGCAAAGATGAGTCGGAGATCAACTGGAGAGCCTGTCGGCTCCCCAGTCGGCTAAGGACTGGCATGCTGCTGCTGTTGTCTGCTCTGCTAGAGGATTGGGAATGCTGATCTCGTTTCGGGCTCTGCGGGCTTACGTACACGAGCGCTGTGTAAGCACGCAGGGAACGAGGGGAGCCCGCTGTCCAATAAGCGCGGACATGTGGACCTGATGTGACCCAACCTGGAAACTACGCTGAACTCCAGGTTGCGGGATCGTGCTGCTACACGTCATCCGACTGCTCCTCTTCTAGATCAGTAGAGTTTCGAAACAAGAGCTGTGGATGGCCCAAGATGCTCGATTGCGGCACAGTAAACGGCCAACCTTATCCCAACGCTTGGATGTGGGATCCTAGATTCGCCACGCGCCCCAACTTCTAACCTTGAAAGTGGATGGGGTACAGTAGTCATGGTGGGTCTTTACGTCCTTGGCACGTAATGCGGCGCTACAGTTGCAGTCTTTAGCCTTGGCCTGCACTACTTCATGAAGCAGTAAAGACTATCAAAGACGACATTGAAGTGGGCTCAGAGAAGGTATGTGCTGTGAACCTGACGGGTCTTCGGTCATTTATGGGTCTAGTAAATCAGTTGACAAAATCAAATCATTTTCGTCTTTGATGAGTCTGACGGCAGCTTTTACTTGGATAGCAGACCACACCAAAACTTGTAATGATCACCAGTAAGTGCAAGTTTTATC
Organism: Penaeus monodon; assembly: GCF_015228065.2. Lineage (NCBI taxonomy): Eukaryota > Metazoa > Arthropoda > Malacostraca > Decapoda > Penaeidae > Penaeus > Penaeus monodon. The sequence continues at coordinate 4,922 of NW_023647000.1, forward strand.
TTCATGGACTTCAACACTTCAGTTTTATGACAGATCACTGCCCCACTGATTCCCATTCTGACCATTATTCCAAGATGCATCGAAAACCTTCGCCTTCAACAAATGAAGGAATTTTGTTGCCTTACAATTTTACCACAATGTGGCGTGCAGATAATTAAGTGTGCAATTCCCTGGTATCCTCTCTTGGTAACCTGTGAGTCGCCCTTCTGTGGATGCTGGTGCCTTCACAATACTAAAATGAACACTTCTCTCAAGATTGTGGCTCTGTATGCTGTTCAGTCGTTTAAAGCATTAGAAGCCATAGCAAGAGGATCTCTTCATGGAAGATTTGCATGCAACTGCATCTAAGGATGCTTCATACAAGGAGCTCCTTCACCATGTAAAGTCTGGGTTCCCAAGACTGCTACAACCTGACAAGTGCCCTGCATCCATACTGGAAAATACACAATGATTTGTACAAGGGTGACTTGGTGCTATATGGACCTAGAGTGGTTGTCCCTGCTGCTTTATGTCCTAGCATCCTGCCTTACCTGCATGATAGCCACTGTGGCATGGAGGCCACAAGCGCCGTGCACAGCAGAAAGTCTTTTGGCCAGGCATTAATGTAGATATTGTAAACACCGTTCGTGCCTGTAAGCAATGCAGCGCCTACAGCCTATAAGTAACAGGAGCCCCAATGATGTTAGAAGACAAACCCACAAGACCATTTATGTATGTGTCAGCTGACTTTTTCAGTGTTGCAGGAAACACTTCTTGGTATATACTGACTGACTCTGGATGGACAATGCTACGACGATTAGACATGCTCAACAGGAACAATGACTGTGAGGAGTTCGACAGAGGCTTACTAGAGTTGTATAACATCCTTCACTGGTCATTCTCTTGCTCATATTCGGTATGACATGCCACTTTGTTCCGGAGTGACTGCCTAAGACAGTGCCTCATGAAGGCTAAAGACTGCAGCCGCGTTCCGCAGCACATGCCAAGGACGTGAAACCGCCATGACTACTGTGCCTATTCACTTTTCATGGTTAGAAGTGGGGAGCCTGTGCGAATCTAGGATCCCACATCCAAGTGCTTGGATAAGGTTGGCATTGTTATGGGTATTGGGAAATCTCGTGATTATTACATCAGGCTGCAAGTGGCTGTACACTGTGTTACAATCAACACTTCTGAGCCCTACACAGCTCTTACTTGGAAATACTTATTTGAAAGAGGAGCTGTCAGATGACGCACCAGGATCTTCCAGCACATCTGTGCCTGTGGAACCTCGACATTCAGAACACATCAAATTGGAGTCTATTCAAGACTCCCGCTAGTGAACGTGAAAGGGGGAGGGAGATGTGGGTAGTGATAATGATGTGAGTTGTAATAATGAAGTGAGGTGTTGATAATGGCAGATGTGCTAATGATCCTGGTGTGATGACAGTGTATATTGTGGTAATCATGTGATATTATATACACTACCTTTTGTTTGAACACCATGTGAAGTGTAGATTATCATATAGAGTTTATATTACTGTGCAGCATATCGCCTACGTAAAAGAATGAGATTATTCGTACGATTTGTGGAGTACAGTGATTTATTTTTTCTCTGTACTCACACGTTTGTCAGCGTCTGGCAGAGCTTGCCGTGTGGGGCAGAGGAACATGAAGAATTCCTTTTTATTTCTGTCAGAGGTGATCTCCAATGAACCTTTTTAGTTTCATTGCTGTTTTCTTCGCCCTCAAGTATGGTAGAGAAACACCAGACGACTGAGACAAACATTAGTATCATTATCAATAAAAAGAGAAAGACATTCAACCCCAGGAAAATTTCCATATAAGACAAAACCAGCATCTCATTGATACTCTGCAAGGAAAGCAAAGGGAGCCGCTGGTGCTTATGCAAAGCAATGATAAGAATAAGATCCCCAACTGATGTGGTAGATGATGAAATTATAACCAAAGCGGCAGTCGGAGAGCGCAGGTTTCACTTTTAGCTTCAATCTACAGCATGCTCCTAGTTTTAAATCAAGATTTATTAATCTCAAATTCCGCGAACACGACGAGCACAGCAGTCTTTCTCTGAGGAAATTTTGCAATGTCTTAAATCCTCAAAGGTTCAAAGGGGCAACAGACCCAAAATTTGTTCTTCCTCATATCTAATCAATCGGCCATTAACACGCTAGTTGTCATGATTTCTTTTTTAAAAACATTCTCATCAAAAGCCAATGAAAAAAAAAATTACAACAGCCAGACTAATGAAACTAATACTGATAATAATGATAATGGTAATAGGAAAGTAAAATAATGATAATGATAATGATAATGATGATGGTGATGATGATGATGATGATGATGATGATGATGATATGATGATATGTGATGATATGATGATGATGATGATGATGATGATGATGATGATGATAATAATAATAATAATAGTAATAATAATAATAATAATGATAATATAATAATAATAATAATAATAATAATATAATATAAGATAGAATA
>NW_023647001.1:0-7416 GCF_015228065.2 Penaeus monodon
TTTTTTTTTTTTCATATAATACATATGTACAAAAATACACACCCACGCAAACGCCGCACGCACGCAACACATTCATTTTTTATAAAATTATATATTATATATATAAATTATATATATAATTATTATATACATATATATAATATAACATATATATACTATTAATATAATTTTTAATATATATATATATATATAATATATAATAAATATATACACCCAACCCACACCACACACACCACCACACACCACACACCCCCACACAACTATAAATAAAAAATTTATATAAATAATATATATATATATATATATATATATTATATACATATATATACATAAAAATATAAAAATTTCATCTAGTCCCTCTGTCTTACCCCCACACACAATATTATATTATATATTATAATATTTTATATATATATATATATATATATTTATAATATTATACTTAGTATGTATTATATGTATATATTACAAAATCTATCTATCTTCATCTTTATCTTTATATATATATATTATATTATATATATATATATATATTTGTAGTGATGATTGAAGTTGAAACGTTTTTATTTAATTATATTTTTTTTTATTTTTTTTTTTTTTTATTTTTATTTTATATATTTTTATTTATTTTTTTTTAAAATTCTGTTATATATATATATATATATAATATAATATTTATATAATATATTTGTCCTGGTATTGCCTTAAATTTTCCCCCTTTTAAAGCGCTATTGTACAAAAAAACATTCCGACACCAAAAGGTTGCAAAAAAATGCTAATGAGCGGTTGGGAACCTTTTTGGGTTCCCGTTTTATATTAAAATGGTCAAGTATTAAACCTCTTATTCAGGGAGTTTTTTGTTCCCCTGTAATTATTCTGAATTTATTCCATGGGTAATATTTAATCATCTTTCTTGGTACTCTGTCTACTTATCTTTAAGTTGTGTGTTGTGTGCGGGGTGGTGTGTTGTCTTGTGTTGTGTGTAGGTGGGGGGTGTTTTTGGTGGTGTGGGGTGTGTGTTTTTGTGTGTGTGTGGTGGTGTGTTGTGTGTGTCGGGTTTTTGTGTGTGTGTGGTTGATGATATGAGTGATGAGAGAGAGAGAGGGAGAGAGGAGAGCGAAAAGAGAGAGAGAGAGAGAAAGAGACAGAGAGATCGACTCTCCCACTACAGCATTCAGTATTAAAATCACTTTTCCTTTTTTGTAATGCTGTTGAAAAGAATCAACACGAATCATGTATAATTTCTGACCGAAAGGACGATAGCTATTCACCCTATCCATTTTAATTATTTCCCTAATAGCATTTATAAGAATTAAGAGCCAAAATAATCGTCACACATCGGAATTATTGGAAATATCGACGTGACTCATAAATTATAAACGTTTTTTTTCACCTGTTCTCTCTGTTCTTCTCTCTGCTACTTGGCAAGGCTTATCGTTTTATAGAGACATTTACATATAGTATGTATGTGTATATACTTGTATATAGTGTGAGCGTGTGTGTGTGTGTGTGTGTGTGTGTGTGTGTGTGTGGTGTGTGTATGTTATATACACATGCACACATACTCACCCCCACAAACATACACACACGCACACTTACACACACACACACACACACACACCCCACACACACACACACACACACACACACAACATACATAATACATACATACCCTACCTACATATATATATAATATATATATATATAATAATATATATATTTATTATAATATATATACACACACACAATGCAGGTGTTTTTAATATATATTAATAATTTTATATTATTATAATAATATATATATTAATATATATATATATATTATATATGTCTATAAACCCAAAAATGTTTAAAAAGAACAAAGTGTATACATTAGTATGTATTTAAAAATATATATATTTATATAATATTATATAATATATATATATTTATATTATATATATACTTTTTATATATATATATATATATATTATATATTATATATATTATATATATAAATATATATATATATTTTATCAATTATACACACACACACAATACACACACACACACACACACACACACACACACACACACACACACACCACACACACACACATATATATTAGACATCCATGAATCAATTTATCTAAAAGTACAGTATATTCTAAAGGGAAATCAATACGTAAATTAACTACAGAAAATGGTTCAGCTATAGCCTGCGAACATGCACGATACATGCAAAATAAACTATGACAAACCCGACAAATCGAGCACGGGTGAAAAGAATGATAATTTCACATACCCGGCTGTAACATTGCTTTTGACATTCACGCACGAAAACAGTTTATTTGAATGAGTTGACTTTTTGGCACAGGGCCTTAAAAAATCATATTCACAGAGTAATATGACCATAAAGATAGTAATGAATTCATCGTTGCATGGAATTTTGACAATAAATGAAATCATTTCGTCAGAATTTTTTTTTTTCTGTGATGATGTTTTTGATTAGGATGGATAATAAACTTTTACACTGACAAACAAACAAGAGACACACAAAGCAACATCACGTTCATTATAACAAAAAGCAAGCACACAGCCTAGTTTCATAACACTGGCTTACAACACCATTACATAATTCACTAACGATTTGATGCTGTTTTCGATTCATTTTATGTTCTGAAGCAACTTTTACTGTGTTTTCAGGGTCATTTCAATTTGTTGAAACATATTTATAAGAAATTTTAAAATTTAGTGTATATGTTACTTTAGGTTGATACTTATAAAGTTTTAAGTATTTATTTACTACCAATGATTGTTTTTTGCTATAATAATCCAATACTTCTCCCTCTTATCTTCCATCTATGTTCATTAGGGAGGAACAGAATAGTAAAAAATTTGGATAAAGATCACATGGATAGCCATTCAAATAAATTGTTATTATTATATTATTTTATTATTATTATTTTATTATATTATTATTATTATTATTTATTATTATTATTATTATTATTGTTATTATTATTATTATTATATTATTATTACTATCACCATCATTAGCTTTTATCATTGTTATGTTGTTATTATTGCTATTTTCTTGTTGTCTTTTTTCGTACCTAGACTTTACTAAGTCTAATGCATCATTTTTTACCTGAACTCTCTCATTATTTTCGATAATTTTTAATCACTATCCACATCCCATATCATCAAATTTTGATTAAATTGAGATCTTTATGTAGTTGACATGTTCGTTTTAGGAGTTGAATATTAAGACATTCCTGTAGTTATGCTCTTTAAAGTAGTTTGAATGCATATGGCTAGGAATTTGTGTAGACTGATATAGGAATAAAGTTTGATTAACTTTTGCATAATTTCAACGCTTTTTGATCAGTCTGTCCTATTTCCTACTGATTCCGGTTTTTAAGTTGTGCCTTTAACTCTTTGAAAAAAAAGAAAAAAAAGAAAAAGAAAGAAAGAAGGAAGAAAGAAAAAAAGTAATATATATATATATATATATATATATATATATATATATATGTATATATGTATGTATGCATATATGTATGCATAATAATAATAATAATGATAATGATAATAATAATAATAATAATAATAATAATAATAATAAAAATAAATAATAATAATAATAATAAATAAATAAATAAAGCAGTAACCGTAATACTTTTTAAGCTGATTCTTTTAGAAACCTTTATATGGCAGTGATATTCAGTATATATCTAAATATTTTTGATACCTTCATCTGCTCTTTTCTTTTCTTTCTAAATTACATTAAACTGTGAAATTACATGTTTTTTTTGCATATTGATCTTTATATTATTTATTATCATCATCATCATCATCATCATCATCATCATCATCATCATCATCATCATCATCATCATCATCATCATCATAATCATCATCATTATTGTTATTGTTAATTTTTTATTAATTTTGTTATCGATGTTATGTTTTTCATCCTCATTATCATTGTTAATATTATTATTATTATTACTATTATTGCTGTCATTATTAGAATTGTTATCATTGTTATCATTATCATCATCATATAGTCATAGTCATAATCATTATTATTGTTCTTATTATTATCATTATTACACCCACAGTGTAAGAGGCATATTGTTCTTTGGTATTGAGGCCAAGATTAAAAAGCGTCTTCATATAAGGTCTCTATTTTTCTCAGGTACATATTTACTGGTTCCAGAACCTTCTTGACTCCGGTTCACGTGGCATACAGACGTAGGTGTACAGACGGTTTTAACTGGAAATAGGAGTTCATAATAACATTTGCAATGACAGAGAATTGCACGGTCTTATATCACCACACGTGGTATAGAACAAAGAAAATGGTTAAAAAAATGACACAAAAATCATGCTATCAGAGAATCATTATGAAGGTATTGAACAATCAAGAGCAAATCATAAAATATTAATATGGAAGAAGTTCACTGAGACATTAAGATACAGGTGAAAACTACATTTAAACATGACTCAAATCGGTCATCATACTTTCTTATGGGACTTCAATCTAATAAGTTTTTAACTTCTGATATTGTGAAAGACCAGTAAAATATTTGATTAGCATATACTAATCTCATGAGTTTAGATTATATGTTAACAAAGGATAGATATATCAAAAAGGTTATTGCTTAACACGATATCAGTCTTTATCACACCTATTTAGAACATCTATAATTCCATAGAGCTGCATGTCACAAACTGACTGAATAGAAATATTGCCTCTCCGGATTGTCATTCACAAAGATATTGACTAAATCACAAATAAGGTACGTACAAATTAAGGACATTATCAAAAGAAATAAATTCGTACCTTAGCCTTGGTAACATCCTTACGTTAATTTATCATATATCATTAGAAACTAGATGATGAACCTTTGTCTCCTTTTCAATAATATGAATATCATTAAAATGTAATATTTTGGCAAATCAATAAAACAAATGCTTATGATTTTTTTAACGGAGATATAAACAGTGGCCATTAAGAGCACATGGTTTGAAAAGTCAAGCTTGAGTTCTGCTTCCATCCTATAAAACTAAAAAAATAATTTGATTTGACTACATTCCTCAAAAAAGGGATAATTAAATTAGGTATATTTACTCACAATCTTGGCCATTTCCTAGGGTTTAGTAATAGTAAAAAATGATGATTCCTAACAGGCCTGAGTAGACAGCGTCCCTTTACACAAAACAAAAATGTCGCCCCCCAACTTGCACGATGCACGATAATCTTATAACATACGTGAGCACAGAAACCGTTCAATAAAAAAATCTTCCTTTACAAGTTCACAAATAAATGTTTGAAAAATGTATATCTGCACGTGATAATGTTAGTGTTGCAGTCATTATTCTTATATTATTTTTTTTCTTATTCTTATTCTTTTTCTAAATTATTGGTTTTTGTTATAATTATCATAACTTTATATTGTTTTTGATGTTATTATTATCATTATTATTATTATTATTTTTATTGTTTTATTTTTTTCCATTAGACTTATCTTTAATCATCATCATCATCCTCGACACAGCATCATCATCACATCATCATCATCATCACATCATCATCATCATAAAATAAAAAATATAATAATAATAATAATAATAATAATAATTATTTTTATTATTATTATTATTTTATTATTATTATTTTTATAATGACCATCACCCCACTATCACCACAATATCCCTATACCATTTATTTCCACCCCCCACCATCACCCCCATCACATCATATCATATCCCGTCCCCACCATCGCTTCAGCATCCCCCTTTATATCATCACCATCATGTTTCGTACAAATTTTTTTTAAACGGAGCAGAAACTTAGCTTTTAATTTCCTCTTTGCTTGAGAAAAAATACATGTTAGGATCTAATAACTACGATGACTGAAACTTTTTAGAAATAGTACTTAAAGAATTCACTTTTTGGGATAATTCTCTCTCTCTCTCTCTCTCTCCTCTCTCTCTTTTCCTCTTCCTCTTTCCTCTCCCCCCTCTCTCTCCCCCTTCTCTGTGTCTGTCCAGTCGTCTGTCCTTCTCTCTCTCTTTATCTTTTTATCTCTCTCTCTCTCTTTCCCTCTTCTCTCTCTCTCTCTCTCTATTCTCTCTATTTTTTTTCTTTATCTATCTTCTCTCACCCTTTCTTCTCTCTCTCTTTTTTTACATGCTAAAAATTTTTAAGAAGTATTCAAATTCTGTTTAATATCCTTTTTTTATTATTTTAATTAATCCTTTATTTTTGTTTCTTTGAATGATTTCCGAATATAAACAAATAAAAACAACATACACGCAAAAAACACCACACACCACATACACAGTTGTGTTGTGTGTGTGTTGTGTATGTGTGGTGTTTGGGGTGTGCTTTGGGTTGTGGTGTTGTGTGTGGGGTGTGTGTTGTGTGTGGGCGTGGGGTGTGTGTGTGTGGTGTGTGTGTGTGTGTGTGTGTGTGTGTTGTTGTGTGTGTGTGTGTGTGTTTGCGGTGTATGGTAGTGTGTGTAAGTATTATATATATATTATTATAATTTTTTTTTTTTTTTTTTTTAACATAAAATTGTATTAATATAAATATTATATATATATATAATATATATATAATAATATATATAATATTATATATATATATATAATATATCATATTGATATATATATATATATTATATTTTAATAATATAATATATATATATATTATAAATATATATATGTAATTACACACACACACACACACACACACACCAATATATGATATATATATATAATAATATGTGTGTGGTGTGTGTGTTTAGTTGTGTGTGTCTTTGTGGTAAAATAAAAATTATTATTATTATTATAATAAAAAATAAAAATAATCGGTTTTTTGAATTTCAGCAGCTAGAGGCCCTAAAAAATATGCATAGAAATACATATAAAGAGACAAATTTACATACATAAAACATCTAAAAAACAAAAAAAAAAAAAACTAACAATCTTTGGGGAATAATACAAAACAAAACACAAAATAACGAAAGACAAGCCCAAGAGCAGGTTGGGGTGGACTAGTATTGTGGGGTAGTCCCTAAAACGGGGGGGGTTAATGCCGTGCTCGTTGATGATTTGGGGCTCGGGGGGTTGGGGTGTTGGGGCGAGGGCCCAGGGGCCGGAGGGCCCGGGGGGGGGGGGTCGGGGGCAGCAGTTTGGGGGGGGGTGGGGAAGGCCCGGGGGGAAAGTGCAGGGGGGTTTGGGTGTGGGGGGGAAAAAGGGTACAGGGGGCCCCCCCCCCCCAAAAAAAAAAAACAAAACACCCCCACCCCCCCCAACCAAAACACACACCCAAAAACCCAAAAAAACCAAAACCAAAAAACCCAAAAAACCCAAAAATTTTAGAAAACCGGTGGGGAAAGGGGCTTGACCAAAACCAAAAGG